>NW_025765395.1:0-52500 GCF_003918875.1 Haliotis rubra | reverse complement strand
TGCTATTGACAGTGAAAGCTTTTGGGTGAGAATTTGAGGTTATAATGGTCAAGATCAAAGCACACGTAACTAGGTACAGGCACGTGCGTGTGAACCAATTTGCACTTGTGTCTGATAACTGATTTAATGTGTTAGTCGACTAAGATATCAGTTTTATTTTTCTTATGCATAGATAAGACGAAATGTAGGTGTCCTGCGACGAAGTGGGTTAAATGTGGGGCTCAAGATCTTGGTGTTGTGTTGTGGTGTGGTGCGTAGCATAGCGTAGTCCTGCATAGCGTGGCGTGGCGTGGCGTGGCGTGGCGTGGCGTGGCGTGGCGTGGCGTGGCGTGGCGTGGCGTGGCGTGGCTTGGTCATGATGACTATAGTCTGTTTGCAGTGAAAACGTACCGATGAATTTTACTCTAAATAAAAAAGTAAATCGATTAAAGCGAAATTAAGATTGCGAATCCTCATAATTTTACCTTGCCAATTGAACATTCAAATCTCAGAATGTTATTCAACTTAGGATAAAAGTTGTTTAACAAACGATCATAGTTTCAAATCGTTATTATCGGTTTGTATTACAAGGGCGTATGCACATTAGATGAAACACCGAGAACAAGTAGAGTTGGTCTAAGTTAACGCTCATCGCGTACCGCACGTGCCTTTGTTTCACTGTTCCATCTACTGCGCTTACCCCCTTGTAATACAAACCAATAATAGGTGAGGTGAGGTGAAATTGAGTTTAACGTCGTGCTTGAGAATATTTCGCTCATATGACGACGTGCATGCGTGTGTATGTGTATGTGCGGCTGCTTGTACTAGCTCAGACTGAAGCTGGTTTTATAGTGCTAGCCCACTGAGATACCATGCCGCAGTGAAGCATGAATACCCCACTCAGACACATTATACTGACTCCGAGCCGACCAGTCCTTGTTGTACCCATTAATGCCGAACGCCAGGCAGGGACCAACAAGTACCATATTTTAACGTCTTTTGGTATGGCGCGGTCGGGGATCGAATCCGCGACCTTCCGCTCTCCGGGCGGATGCTCTAACCACTACACCACGGAGGCGGTCAACCAATAATAGCGATTTGAATCTATGATCGCTTGTTAAACAACTTTATCCTAAGTTGAATATAATTTTGAGATTTAAATGTTCATTTGGCAAGGTAAAATCATGAGGATTCGCAATCTTAATTTCACTTAATTTGATTTACTTTTTTGTTTAAAGTGAAATTCATCGGTACGTTTTCACTGCAAACAGACTATAGTAAGTAAGTATCTGTGTTCGTTGTGTTAGCGGGTACAAGACAGACCAGTGGTCGATAGCGGCAGCACCTCTTTATCTTGTCGGCGTCGCGATAGAGTCCGCAGTCTCAACTTCCTGGGACCATGACCACCTCAGAAATATTTCCATTATTAACGTAAAGATTTAAGGAGTACGGTGACATCACAATGATCCCTTCGGTCTCTTCGTACGACAAATACATTCTCTGTAGAGCTGATATAGGATTTTAGAGCCTACCATGGGGTCACTAATAACATGCTTGATTGAATCAAAATAATCTAATTCATGGTTTCTTAACCATACCATTTCCCCTCTATTGGTCTTCAGTAACCCATGCTTGTCGTAAGAGGCGACTAACGGGATCGGATGGTCAGGCTCGCTGATTTGATTATTTACAGACCGCCGCCATATAGCTGGAATATTGCTGAGTGTGGCGTAAAACTAAACTCACCCCTCACACTTAATTATTGGTTATATGGTCCGTTATCGGCTATAAATTCAGTTTTCACTTGTCCGTTCATTTAACAGTTTTGATGGACTGTTATTACTGTTGTTAGCTTTCCTGTCTGTTGTCAGCTGTTGTTAGTATCCCGGGATGTTGCTGAATATTGCTGAAACTAAACTCACTCACTCATTCTGCGCAGCCCTCTTGATGATACAAAAACCATACATGAAGCAAGTCTAGATTGTCCTCCGGTTTAGGGAATCTCACACCTTACTGGTGTTTCTTACCAATTTAAGCTCAGTGATTTATTTCGATTAAAACATACTTTTGTTTGTGAAGCCATTAAGTGCATCTGTGACCAACTCGTGTTAATCCGGCACAGGCCGAACTTGAGGTTACGGAAAGGGACGAGTTTTGAAGAGTGCAGGAAATGCTGACGGATCAAAGATCATGAGCGGCAAAAGGCGACTCGTGTCATCTAAGGGACGCAACTCTTCACCCTCTCTCTCAAACCAACAGACGGGTATGTCTACTGAATAATGGAGGTCACTGAGTAAACTTTCCAGTCGGATAGTGACGTAAAATACCAGCTAGAGTATATTCGAAGATCAGTGATAACAATGATGACACACAAAGTCGGGTATGTTGGTTACACAGTACCTTTAAAGGATTCCATTTATAAATCAACATGGATTGCGTGTATGTCAAACTTGAGCTGCTTGGTTTTATCCGATACATGCGTTCAATTATGTCACTCAACAATTATGCCTACATGTATATTGTACCCACATTTACCTTCATTGGAATACAAGGTCAAAGTTAATAGTTTATCCTGGAATAAGCGCTCAGAAAAGAAACGTGATTGTATCAGTTGTATCTGCTGAAGTCTTCACAATGCTTCCCTTTCATGATATTTCACTGAGTGCAATATTACGGTGTTATCTGATCTTATTTGCAATATCACATTGTAGGCGAAAATGAAGTATACACTTGCGGAATGGTTGTGACTGTAAAATTAGATAAAGAGTCGCTGAAACACTTAACACTTAAGGTCCGAAATATATTTTGACACCTGTCACACGTTTTGGTTTGATTCAGTTGTAGTTTAACGCCGCACTCAGCATAATCCGGCTGTATGTAAATAATCAAGTCTGGACCAGATAAACCAGCGATCAAAATCACAAGCATCGAACTACGTCATTGTCAACTAAGTGAGCGAGCCTGACCACCCGACCTGTTAGTCGCCTTTTACGACAAGCATGGGTTGCTGAAGACCAATTCTAAAACAGATTTTCACAGGTACATGAACTATTTACAAAATATGTACCATCGATCACTATCTGGTCCTTTTTTCAATTATTTAAATATAAACCAGGTGTGTATACTTTTTATGTCTTGCAGTTATATAGTCATACGATGACAATAAACACCACCATCCATGTTAATGATCACCATACACCCGCGGCTTCTTGAAATGAAGGAAACAGATGTCAACAAACAATACAATTTTAATTACAACTATTCACATTGATTTTACTGCAATGTTATGCAGATGTCATTTTCATAACCATAAACATGTTACACACAGCAGCTGATTGGAAGAATCTATGTGCAATAGAAAGTTTTGTACCGTCGGCAATGATTTCCAAGGTGAGGTGTGCACCCCCTGCTAGCACGTGTATGTCATGTCGACCACGGGTTAAAACAAAACACGTTACGTGCACGGTGTCGGAGAACGTCATTCCCTGCTCCTCTGTACCCCTATCAATTACAGTCTAGTATATGATTGACCAACATGTACATACAAACAATAAAAAATAATCTTCTTCATCTATTCGCTTTACCAGTGTCCTCATTCAAATGGACGATTTGTCCATTTCGAGAAAGTCAGCGAGCAGTTAATGTATGTGTAAATAATCATCCATTTCTTGTCAGGATCGCGTAATGTGTCAATCGCGTATTGTGTTGAGTTCTGTTGTATATTTAAACTTGTTTATAAAAATGATTTGATCAAAATGGCATACTACTCTGTTGGAATGTACGCACTTTTCAAATTGCTATTGGTATGGGACCGCATAAAGAATATTGTTGATGTGAGAAACGATTTTGAAGACATCAATATATTAATGGTTCATGCCAATGGAGAACTTGTGAAATATATTAAAGTTCTTCGTATCTCGAAATTCCTGTTCTCATTGATTCCAGTAATATTTTGAATTCATACAAAACAATATGGCATAGTTGACACCCACGTGTGTGGAGACAAATGCCACTCGTTCCCAGAGAAATCAGAGAAATGTGTTTAATTGTCAAAAAATCGTTCCTAAACTAAGACTATATGGAATAAACCAT
Organism: Haliotis rubra; assembly: GCF_003918875.1. Taxonomy (NCBI): domain Eukaryota; kingdom Metazoa; phylum Mollusca; class Gastropoda; order Lepetellida; family Haliotidae; genus Haliotis; species Haliotis rubra. Next base: position 48,429 of record NW_025765395.1, on the reverse strand, counting down.
ACGTGCTCTTGTAGGGATGTTCACCCCAGAACCCCAGCCCCACCCCCAACCCCACCCACCCACTCCCAAAACATAAATAAATAAATAAATACAATAGTACACAGAGCAGGTGACGAATATCGTTACAGTTATCCAGATAATTGTTCTTTAGGTTGCATGAACGGCAACCAGTCACAACGGTGACGTCGTCATTGTTTGTCAACACGACAGACTATGACGTCACAGGTCACCATTCCGGCGTGCTGGGTCTATACGTGCGAACATGTCTGGCCCCAGCCGGAAGTGGCCGATGTGTTTTTACATAGAAAGCCTGACCATTATGATATCTCCTCCGGGTTCCAATATAATCCGCCATTGTGAGGTCGGGATGAGGCTCGGACATTCGCTTCTCTAGCAACCGCTGAGATATGAACCTCTTGTCCTCTCCAATGGGAACCAGAGCAGTCTTTATCGCATGTTTCTCATTCTTCTCGTGAGTGAGTATCTGCTCAAGTCTCTCACAGTGGTCCTGGATGCTATTGGTGTTGTGAATGATGCTTGGTTTGATGCTGAGTTCCACCCTCATGTCCTGCTCCACTATGTCCCGATGGTACCGGAGCGTCCCCAGCATCCGTTCAGTCATGTAACGCTGTAGCTTATTGGACTCGTATCTCACCTTCAGTTCATTGTATTGCCGTTTGCTCTTGGTCTGAGCGGTATCCATGGCCCTACCGGTCATCCTGTCTCTTTCCTTCCGCAGACCTTCCAGCTTGTTTTGGAGTTTCCCTATCCTGTCGTCCAACTCGAACATGGTCAGACTCAAATCAGTGGACCTGTCTTCCCTCTTTAGGAGATTCTGCAGCTCTATCATCTCCTTTTCCAGTTCCGCCTCGTTCCGCAGAATTTCCTCATCGAGAAACGACACTCGCTGATTCAGCTTCTTTTCCAGTTCGAGAATCTTCTCCAGCTTTTTGTTCAAATCTTTTGTTCTCATGCCATCCAACTGGAGCCACCGTCTGGCCAGTCGGGCTGACTTCTGAAGCTTGGCCAAAATGTCTGGGACAAACCTAATCAAGTTCACGGTGGCACTGTCTAGTGTCAGGTGATACACATATGTTTCGCTTTCGTGGCTGTAAAGTTCACTGTCCACGGAATCTTCGTTATCCAGTAGAAAGTCCATTTGTTCTTTCACTAAAGAAAGACTCTTCGCCACCTTGTCGACCTCAGTTGTGTCGTACAGAGCTTTTATGTCCGTGAATTCATTGCTCAGCATCATCAGAGCCGTTTTCGCTTGAGCTCTTTGTCGAGCTGTGGCAACGCTTTCGTCACGATCATCGTCCAAGTTCTCACCACTGTCGCCACTGTCTGAGGAAAACTGACTAAACTTCGAAAAAGACAATGTCGACGACGAGCCCCTCCTTGTGTCACCACCGCCATCGGAACCTTCATAGAAGTATTTAAACAGTGGCTGGAATATCCTGTCTGTGAAATTAACCTTTAGGTCACGAAGGTAGTCCACATATTCGAAAAACCACATGAAATACTTCACACAATTATCATCAATATTGGATTTGGTTTTTCGAATTCGAGCTTCGCGATTGCGAGTAGCTGTGTTCCTATTGGCTTCCTGGATCATTGCATTGTGCAGCTTATCCAATGAGCTTATGACACGTGGCGGATCGGTGCGACCTCTCAGAATGCGTATCATATTCACTAGTGTGTCGATGTTAAAGTTTTTGAAACTCATATTCACTTTCTCCTCGAATGCTTCGACTTGTTCGGTCATCACTTGACCTCTGTATTTGTCCTCCAGCAGCAGCAGGCGCAGCTGAAACAGTCGAACGGCCCATTTAACTCCAAATCTCTCGAAGCTAATGCACAACATACATTTTATCAAAGACATGTTCAGGAATGATGGTAAAAGGAAACTTTCGATTCGAGATATTTTAACTGAAGCGGGTCTTAAATACATATACACACGTCTTTTGATTCGGAGGTGTGATCACATGTATATTGTGAACAAAATGCTGGAAATAGTCACAAAAATAATTCCGTTATTATCCCTTTGTTAGCTAATATGCTATATGTTTGCACCCATTTCGTTGTAAGAAATATGTCATAAAGACTTCGCACTGATGTTGTTAAATTACTATACCACCCATCAAAAGTTTAGACTCACTTAAAGCACTCACTATATGTTATGTATATATATGTTGTTACATCGAAGATGAATTTCTCCACTAACTTAGGGGAACCATCTGCAAACCTTATGCAGATGAATTGCATGAGGATCATGCATCAAATTGCTAAAAAAGCATGTGCAAATATCGTGCACGTGAACAGCTGCGTTTTGGTGTAAAGTTTTGTTAAGAGTTTCATCAATTATTCAGCCTGTTCAACGTTACGAATTTGTTTCACAATACATCAGTTCATGTGTAAACAATCCCTAAACAGTATGGAATATTTTGCAAAATCTAGTTTAGAACAGTTGACTGTAGTAACTGGCTACATTTACACTAGTGAGTCTAAACTTTTGATAGGTAGTATATATGCGGAAACACTTTCTTTTACAACACCTTATAATAATACAATGGCTAAACTTATTTTGTGTTTGTTGTGTGTGTATTTTTAACGCCGTATTCCTTCAATATTATGACGACAGTATGTAAATACTGAACATAAATAGGCTGCACCAGATAATCCTGTGACTGGCATCATAGGCAATGATGTATTGAGATACGATGACAGGAATCAACAACGTTAGCGGGCCTAACTACGTTTATTCCTCTCATACGACAAGCACAGGTCGCTTGTGACGGGTAGTCGTACCCGAAATCCGAACGGTGTAGGGGCGGTAGGGTAGCCCAGTGGTTACAGCGTTTGCTAGTCACGCCGAAGTCCCGAGTTCAATTTTCTAAATGGGTAAATATGTCAAACCCATTTCTGGTACCCGAACATTTCTAAAAGCGGCGTAAGACCATACTCACTTACACTGTTGTGTGCGACACGGCAATATAGAGGTTTCTACCTTAAAAATATATATATATAAAAGAAAATGTGCGAAAGTTACCTGGAGTTTCTCAGCTTGCAGAGCACGACCCATCTTTATGGACCTGAAACAAATATATAACAGTATTTGAATGTGTTCGACGTAAACATCAAGGCAAGAGACAATCAGAAACAACGCTATATACAATTCGCCCCTTGTAAGTATATGCCTCATATATGACGTCACTTTGTAGGGGTGCGATGACGAGGGTATGGAGGCCATCAGCGTGGTCTAGCGGACAGAGTGTTTACCCGGAGGGCGGAAGGTCGGTGGGTTGATCCATGCCGTCTCATAGCATCAGACAGACGGGACTTGTTAGCCTGCCTGGTGCTCGGCATTAACAGTTAAAACCAAGGACTGGTCACTCCGGAATCTGTATACTATGTCTGATGTGAAAATGGGCATGACAGTGGGCAAGCACAATACAACCGGTTTAATCGATAAATATTCAACACACAGGTACATGCACGCATCTATAATACTGAACGCGAGAACAAACCCCATACAAATCCACCTCATCTCCCCTGGTACAATGATCTATTGTCGCAATATGCCAGCCTACAAAGCACAATTTCACCCCCATGAACCAGATGAGTTGCTGTACGCCTGAATGAGAGGTCTGCAATGCTATTCTGTGGAAGGAATACAAAAGAATGTTATCAGTCTGATATCCAGACGTATTGTTGCAGGGAGAAATTCCCACCAATTGTCCGCGTTATTATATCCTCAGTTCGGGGATTTAGTCCCTCTCGGTATCGGGTCTTCGTTGTTGTTGGCAGTGGAACACATTGGCAATATGTCACACAAAGGCTATGGGGATTATTCTATCCTCAACAAAATAGATTTTATGAAGGCTGTACATAAAATGCTTCTTCACTTGGGCAAATAATCGCATGCTGTCATATACATATACATTATACATATACATATATTCAACCGTGCCAATATTTCAAAGGCGATTCCATCCTGAGTTGTTGCACCCATCCACATCTAACCTACACTAACTCTAAATGCCCTAGCCTTAATACCCACAGATAATTCACCACCAAACTATATGACCAGCCTCAGTGCCACAATCATTCGAGAAGCTTTGTATAGGGATATAACAACCCCATGCTTGTAGTAAGTGGCGACGGACGAGATCGGGTGGTCCGGCTATCTTACTTGGTTTGCACATGAGTAATTGCGTAGGTCGATGTTCATGTTGTTGATCACTGGATTGCCTGGTCCAGAATCTATTATGTTCAGAAAACCACCATAAATCCGTAATGTTGCTGTGTTAAACGACATATAAACAAAACAAACAAAGCTTAAAGTTCGAAAGAAATTCCTGTAAACTGGAAGTCCTAACAACCTTGATTCAAATAAATTAAACTGTTACAAGTTTAAGGTGTCTTTCTTTGTCTACTTCTGTACGGTTTATGCTAATACCCGAGATAATGCGTCATTTGTCCACATGTAACTAATTAAGACGTCCTTATCCTAGACTCGGGGTCTCAGAGCGTAATACCCTTTAACAACTGATCCATTCGTTATCACAGCCTTGCCTAATCCTACTTTTAAATCACCACAACTTGGAGTTCAGAGTTAGCATTCACAGTGCGGAGTCAGTATTCACATCTTTCAGTCCTAGACAGTATGGGACCAATAAAATCCTACTTACTTACACCGTATGGGGACAACAGGCATGACATGATCACATGATGTTTACATGACTGACGCGTGTAACAGTAAACAGGCTTTCATTGAAAATTGGATAACAGTAAATGTCCCCCACTGACGTATATTCAGTGGCTCTGCAACAAGCTGACAGCGGACTTTAATCGTTTTATTTTGATGTGTACCCGAGATTTATTACTTTCGCCTGTATAGGTGAACAGCGTTCTTTATTACGAAACTAAATATAGATGATTCTTAAATCGATCTTGTTATGTTCAATGAGCACGTCTGTGACTACAAAAATAATTTATTTTCCTGGTAGTTTGGGGTCATAAACAAGACATTAGCCAAATGATTTGTTATTCCGGACACGTTTCAATCCGAACGATTCCCCTGACAATCGTTTCGAGGTAGTATCCGTCTTAAGGCAGGTCCGTTTGAGTAAGTGAGTGAGTTTAATTTTACGCCGCTTTTAGCAATATTCCAGCAATATCACGGCGTGAGACACCAGAAATGGGCTTCATATATTGTACCCATGTGGAAAATCGAACCCGGTTCTTCAGCCCTCGGCACACACATATACACATGCATTCATGAAGAGAGAGAGAGAGAGAGAGAGAGAGAGAGAGAGAGAGAGAGAGAGAGAGAGAGAGAGAGAGAGAGAGAGAGAGAGAGAGAGAGAGAGAGAGAGAGAGAGAGAGAGAGAGAGAGAGAGAGAGAGAGAGACAGAGACAGAGAGGCTCTCTGAGCGACACAGAGAGAAAGACAGAGAGAGAAAGACAGAGAGAGACAGAGAGACAGAGACAGAGAGAGAGACAGACAGGCAGGCAGGCAGGCAGGCAGGCAGGCAGGCAGGCAGGCAGACAGATGCTGGCTTACAGAAATTATTTTCAATGTATTCATGAAAGGAAGAATGATGCCTTCTAATATCGCCATAGTATTCATATACTTCGTGTTTATTGTTTACATTCTATGGCACATATTTGTTGATACAAGAGACTAAACTCAATATGTCTGCACTAGAAATTCTACCATTCATCACCTGGTCTTTACAATAATGTGAAGCCACACTGTGTCCCCCACAACACACGTGGAATACCTCTGACAAAATGTTGGACAAACCCCGTCACGCTAACAATCGATCCGTGAACGTCCTATTCTGAATATGGCGTTTTAGCATGTACGTTGGTGTGGCTGACAGGTACACGTGTTAAGTGCCCTGGGTTCACCTGTACTAGCTCACAAACAACTTTGTCATCAACATATTACTACTTAGTACACTAAAGTTACGACTAGAGCACTCCCGTCCGGACAAATAATTTTGGAGTCCTTTGGAGTCCCCACATAACTTGAACCCAGGTCTGTCTTCCCTGGGGCTTTGGGATCACTTGCCGAGAACAGGCTAGCAGGTATGCATTATGCCAAGTTATTTTGTCCAATGTTTTGATTTTTAAATAAAATTACATTTTAAAAACTAGAACAGCGCAGATGTATTATTGAGTGAATACAATTACGTTTAGGATACAATATCGTAAACTAAATATATTTTCAGTTGAAAATCTATCATTTGATAAAAAAAATCAATCAGAGGTTTAGTTTCTTTTCCACTTCAGTGTAAGTGTGAATTGATTTGCAGATAGCAGTAGCTCCCTAACGTCTTTATTGCCGCTGTACCTCGTCCCGTGGATGATGGCGTCGTTACTGTCAAAGATCATAAGAAGATTAAAAGACTGCCGCTACTTAACTTCCCCAGTGTTGACTCCTGATCAATCAAACAGGCTGAAGATCGATAACCAAGGCCAATTATCGACCTGGTCTCCCACGGACGGTACCTGCGTGGAGGTCCAACCATCAACGTAGGACCGGTTACTAATACTGATAGGAAAGATCTGCAGGTTGGGAAGGTGTGAAATGAGCGAGTGTGAGGGCTGAGTGTCAGCGAGTGTGAGTGTGAAAGTTGAGGTTTGGCTGGCTGGCTGGCTGGCTGGCTGGCTGGCTGGTTGGTTAGTTGGTTGGTTGAGTGAGTGGTTAAGTGAGTACTTGAGTAAGTGAGTGAGTGAGTGTGTGAATGAGCGAGTGAGTGGGAATATACAAGAATGTTGTCAGCCTGATATCCAGACGTATTGTTGCAGTGAGAAAATCCTACCAAATGTCCTGGTTATTATAACCTCAGAGCAAGCAATGTAAAATCCCTGTCAGGCAAAAGAAAGTATGCATTTTAATTGTTACAACCCCAAAATGACGAAACTTTATAAAATACAAAGCTGAAACTATGTACACCTGTCCAAGACACAGTTGCGATATATGAAATGGATGACCATTCCTTATTTGCTTTATTTTCAGACACCATCGAGCATTACTTTCTTTACCCGGCAGTCAATATCAGGTCACGTGTATTTCCGTAGAGATTTATTGCTTTCCGTATCATTAGATACCCCCCTGAATCACCAGAACCTTCATATGAGGCTTTAAGCAATATTTACTCACTCACTCCCCTATCCTTTATAACACAGAAGTGGAGTCATGTTGAGAGAAGCCAAGGCCATTCAGTAATAAAGCAAAGATGTCGAGCGACGATAGGAGTTGCACTACAATACACTTTGCTCCATCAGGCAACCCGATTCAATAATATACAATGAAGGGGACGCTAATCATGACTTAATATTTCTCTAGGGAGAGATAATCACAATGCCGTCATTCCCTCGACCAAGTCACTGCATGTAGTGCCTGACTGAATATAGAGTACCACACACTACTACGCCTTATTAACTGTATGCGTGGGTTGTTCTGTTGATGTTGGCGCTCATGATGTAGTGATTTACTTCTGATTATCATATTAAATTAAGATAAATTTAAGTAAATAATTCATGAGTGACATAAACTTGCATACATTGGCAACTGCTGAAAAGAACAACTGCCCACACCAATGATAATAAAACATGAAGTACCATACATGCAAATGTAAAGTTCTTGAGGGGCATTTAGAAATTGGCATTCAAGTACATAACAAAATACTATGGATGTCAAATTCTCCTTTATTGTATAAACAACGTTTCTGTGCTTTTCCTTGCCCCTTCGTCAGGTGAATGACAAGGGACAAGGAAAAGACCAGACATCCATCATACAGTTGTGGATATATATTTAGATATGGAGTCTGTACGTGCCACTTAAACAAGTTATTGCCATTTGAAATACATCATACTGACATTACATGATGATTGAACCAACAACATCAAGCACCTGCTCTATGCTTGGATAAGACTTTCAACTATTGACATTGAAGTTCATTCACCTAATGTTCGGAGGGGTGCTCTGTCATTGTCTTATACAACCATGGTTGACAGAGGGTAAGTGGACGGAATGCTGATTAGTTCAGTCCCCGAGACCCTAGGTGGCTGTTTAAAAACAAACAGGACTCGTGCTGATGACTGCCACATGTGAAGGTTGCTATGTTAATCAACGCTGTTCTTGAATAATCGAATCACTATTGCCTTTTCCGTTGAAACAATGCAATCTGAACGAAATTGCTTTTGTAAATCGAAACGCAAGTCGAACGTCCGATACGTTATTAATGTTGAAGTGTCATTATACAATACTTGTATATTGATCATGTGTTGAGATAAGCTCAGAGGGGATTACATGACTACATAACCTAAAGATCAAGTGCAGAGACATGGCTTTCAGCCAGACAATGAAACTACTTTCTTAGAATTACGGGATAGAGACGTATTCTCAATCAGAAGACAATGTCAATAATAACGGCTAAACCTGTAATGATAGCTAAATCACAATCCGATAGTAACATAATAACAGCTGGCAATAAGGATCTGGAATATGACGGTCACAGAGAGGATCGGTAGGCTCGTTTATCAGTGTTGAATGTGTCATTAATGGTTAATGTGAATCCTCATGGCTACCAGTGGTTGATATCTGAACTTGTATAGATATCGGTGGTGGTTATATAAATTCGCATGGATATCAGTAGTTGATATCTAAACTTGCATAGATATCGGTGGTTGATAATAAAACTCGCAAAGATACCTGTGTTTGATCTATAACACTGATGTATGAACTTTCATGGATATCAATAGATGATATATGAACTTTCGTGGATATCAAATGATGATATATGAACTTTCGTGGATATCAGTGGTGGATATATAAACTCGCATGGATATCAGTGGTTGATATATAAACTTTTGTGGATATCAGTGGTGGATATATAAACTTTCGTGGATATCAGTGGTGGATATATAAACTTTCGTGGATATCAGTGGTGGATATATAAACTTTCGTGGATATCAGTGGTGGATATATAAACTTTCGTGGATATCAGTGGTGGATATATAAACTTTCGTGGATATCAGTGGTGGATATATAAACTCGCATGGATATCAGTGGTGGATATATAAACTCGCATGGATATCAGTGGTGGATATATAAATTCGCATGGATATCAGTGGTGGATATATAAACTCGCATGGATATCAGTGGTGGATATATAAACTCGCATGGATATCAGTGGTTGATATGTGAACGCGATGGCTATGTTCAATATTATTATATTTTACATCATCAAGTCGTATCTATTCGTATCTGTGTTTGACGTGATAGGATTGTGAAAATGAAGTTCCCTGTGTGAGAAGATAACTCCTTGTGACATGATTAATTATAAGACAGCTTCCAGTATGTTTCTTTGATATGATGCTAATCTCTATGTGATAACTGGAATGACATCAGTATCAATGTTTGACAAGCACCGTCTTCACTTGGACAGTCACTTTTGATATAGAATGACAACTTGGACAGCCATATTTTATAAGCAGCAGGACAACTTAAATAGTCGTGCTTGATATGGAATGGCAATCTAAATGGCCGCATTTGACAAGTGGCATGACACATTAGATGGCTGTGTTTCGATGTACAGTGCGACAAGATAATCCTTAGCAAGTGGGCATTGATATATATCGTACATTGTTCATGTACTTTACAATTTACTACCCATACACATAACGCCACAGGAACCAGCGAGCAAATAGAAGTACGTGACACATCTTACCCTGTACTAGATTAGTTTGCAAGGTGTGACAAGATAATCTTTCTTCATCACCTCAAATTCTAAAATGCCCATAAAAGAAGATAATCTTTGACAAGTGGACACTGACATCAATCGTGGATTGTTCCTGTACCTTACAATTTGCGTCACAGGCTTCAAGGAAGTAAAACATAAGTACATGCCATATCTTACCCTGAACTACTGGACTTTGGCGTGGAGGTTCTGATGTCAGCCATGTCTGTGTTTCCTCGGTCAGCTGAACACTGCACATGTATTGCAGTCCATTTCAAACCTTCTCTAGCACCCGATGTGCCTCCAACCACGTTCCGATTTTTCAAACGTCATTTTCGATTGACAAAAAAACTAGCAGTATTCAAGAAACATATGTCGTCGTAAAAACTTTTACAATCAATGTTGAAGAGACACCTTTGTCGAGCACTCAAATCAACACTGACTTTGGTAACCTATTGCCATCGATTCATCATTTATTGGCAGTCATTCTCCTCAGAACAGTACGTCGTCTCTGATTGGTTGTATCTGTTGTTACCTCGAGTGACCACCAATCAATATCGTCGATCTATACTTGAAAGGAAGACTATAGCAATAGGCTGTCGTCTTCGTAGGATATCATTGTGGACATGTATTTAGCTTTCCTTTCAGAAATAACGGATTTACTGACAAAGGAATATTCACGCACGCCTTTTTATGGAGTATATTATTGTTGTTAGATAATAGAGATTTTGTGCGTTTAATGGATCATAAGGTTTGAATTAAACCTTTTCATACGGACAGTTCAATGGCAGCGATTGACGTTGTATGAAAAGTGTCGCCCTCGCTCTAATATCTCTTTAGTTCGAAAAGTTGAATTTATTGCCGGGTATTGCAGGTTAATGTCCAACTTGGAGCCTGACTGTGTAATGACGTATTTGTATCAAAGCGAGCGATCTACGCGGATATGCTTAGATGTCGGTTAATGTCGTTGTACCTTGGTACTCTCTGGTTGTTTTGGATACAAAATATACGGTTGTACGTGAACTGATTGTCACGTACGTTGGGAGTGGACGCGGTATATGACACATTCGAGGTTACCATGTTGTAAGGACTCACTGGTGAATGAGTGAGTGATTGAGTTTACTTTTACGGCACCTTTACGAACAACATTCCAGTAATATCATGTCAGGGGACACCAGAAATGGGCTTCACGCATTGTGCCCGGGTGGGGAATCGAACCCGGGTCTTGGACGTGACGAGCGAACGCTTTAACCACTAGGCTTTCCCACCGCCCTCACTGGTAAATGTAACCTTAGGGAAATAGTATCTATTGTATGACATTTTACCAAGATAACTGATTCTTAAAATTAAATTTAATAGAATACGATGTTCCACTGTCGTTAGGCCTCATTTGCAGCACTCACTGAAACTATTTTGTCATGCATATGGATGGAACATGGACGGGTCAATATAACTGTCTTTGTCGGGAAAACGGGTTGAACCGTGGCATGGGATCTGAGTTGGCTATTCCTTTTATCAATCTAGTACAAGTAAAAACACACGCACGCACGCACCCACGAACACACACACACTCCGGGTTAGAACTGATCTTCAACAAACCGCGCTTGTAGTAAAGCGACGGCATTACAAGTGATCAGGCTCGCTGCCTTGGTTGATGCTCGCCATTTAATCTGAGTTACGTTGGTCGATGCTCATGGTGTCAATCACTGGATTGTCTGGTCCAGACTCGATTATTTACAGACCGCCGCAACATAGCTGGAATGTCGCTGAGCGTGGCGTTAAAGAACAAGCATGGAAACTAATAAACAATCACACACTCACAGTCACATTTCCACACACTCACATTACCACACACTGGAACTCACATTATCACACACTCACATTGCCACACTCACACACTCACATTACCACACACTCACACTCACATTACCACACACTCACATTACCACACTCACACACTTCACATTACCACACACTCACATTTCCACACACTCACATTACCACACACTCACATTACCTCACACTCACATTACCTCACACTCACATTACCACACTCACATTACCTCACACTCACATTACCTCACACTCACATTACCTCACACTCACACTCACATTACCACACTCACACACTCACATTACCACACTCACATTACCACACACTCACATTACCACACACTCACATTACCACACACTCACATTACCTCACACTCACACTCACATTACCACACTCACACACTCACATTTCTACACACTCACATTACCACACACTCACATTACCACACTCACATTACCACACACTCACATTACCACACTCACATTTCCACACACTCACATTACCACACTCACACACTCTCATTACCACACTCACACACTCACATTTGCACACACTCACATTACCACACACTCACATTACCAGACTCACATTACCACAGACTCACATTACCACACTCACATTTCCACACACTCACATTACCACACTCACATTACCACACTCACACACTCACATTTCCACACACTCACATTACCACACACTCACATTACCTCACATTCACATTACCTCACACTCACACTCACATTACCACACTCACATTACCTCACACTCACATTACCACACACTCACATTACCAAACACTCACATTACCACACTCACATTACCACAAACTCACATTACCTCACACTCATATTACCACACTCACATTACCAAACACTCACACTCACATTACCTCACACCCACACTCACATTACCACACTCACACTCACATTACCACACACTCACATTACCACACACTCACATTACCAAACTCACACACTCACATCACCACACACTCACATTACCACACACTCACATTACCACACACTCACATTACCTCACACTCACATGACCTCACACTCACATGACCTCACACTCACATTACCACACACTCACATTAACACAAACGCATATAACCTCACACTCACACTCACATTACCACAATCTCACATTACCAAGCACTCACATTACCACACACTCACATTACCACACACTCACATTACCTCACACTCACATGACGTCAAACTCACACTCACATTACCACACACTCACATTACCACAAACTCACATTGCCACAAACGCACATTTCCACACACTCACATTACCACACACTTGCACTCACATTACCACACACTCACACTCACATTACCACACACTCACACTAACATTTCTACACACACACACACACACACACTATAACACACACTCACATTACCACACACTCACATTTCCACACACTCACATTATCTCACACTCACATTACCACACACTCACACTCACATTACCACACACTCACATTACCATACTCTCACATTACCAAACACTCACATTACCTCACACTCACATTACCACACACTCACATTACCTAACACTCACATCACCACACACTCACATTATCTCACACTCACACTGACATTACCACACACTCACATTACCACAAACTCACATTACCACAAACGCACATTTCCACACACTCACATTACCACACACTTGCACTCACATTACCACACACTCACACTCACATTACCACACACTCACATTACCACACACTCACACTAACATTTCTACACACACACACACACACACACACACACACACTATAACACACACTCACATTACCACACACTCACATTTCCACACACTCACATTATCTCACACTCACATTACCACACACTCACACTCACATTACCACACACTCACATTACCATACTCTCACATTACCAAACACTCACATTACCACACACTCACATTACCTAACACTCACATCACCACACACTCACATTATCTCACACTCACACTGACATTACCACACACTGACATTACCACACATTCACATTACCTCAAACTCACACTCACATTACCACACACTCACATTACCACACACTCACATTACCACAGACTCACATTACCACAAACGCACATTTCCACGCTCACATTACCACACACTCGCACTCACATTACCACACACTCACATTAGCACACACTCATATTAGCACACACTCACATTACCACACACTCACACTCACATTACCACACACTCACATGACTTCAAACTCACACTCACATTACCACACACTAACATTACCACACACTCACATTACCACACACTCACATTACCACAAACGCACATTTCCACACTCACATTACCACACACTCGCACTCACATTACCACACACTCACATTACCACACACTCACACTAACATTTCTACACACACACGCACTTTAACACACACTCACATTACCTCACACTCACATTACCACACACTCACATTACCTCACACTCTCATTATCTCACACTCACACGCTACATGCTCGTTACATGACGTCACATTATTAAGACAAATTGCTATTCATTTACATAAACCAGACCAAGTGAGTGAGTATGGTTTTACGCCGGTTATCCCAGCAATATCCCAGCAATATCACGGCGGGGGACACCAAAAATGGGCTTCACACACTGCATCCATGTGGGGAATCAAACCCGGGTCTTCGGCATGACGAACGAACGCTTTTACAACTAGGCTACCCCACCGCCCCATAAATCATTAAAGACCTATTTACCAAAATATAATAGCCGGTACATATATTTTGGATATATCAGTTTTCACTATTTAATTACAAAACAAGGGTAATCTTGTACTTAAAGCGTTCGCTCGTCACGCCGAATACCCGAGTTCGATTCCAAACGTTGTACAATAAGTGAAGCCAATTTCTGGAGACCCCCGCCGTGATATTGCTGGGATATTTCAAAAGGCGGCGTAAAACCACACTCACAACATTAGTTATTAATTTGTAGTTTGGCCACCAAAGGGAAAGGGGTTTTGTTAACTCTAACGTCTTCTTTCTCATTGTTATTCTTGCCGTAGCGAGTACTTGTCCTTGCATTCCTCCGTCAGTGTAATTATTCCTGTATACAAAAGCGGCGATGAGTCACGCCGACCACATAACGGGGTAGTGAAGCGTGACATTTGGTAACAAACCGTGACAAGACTCTTCAACACCGTCACAGAACGCGGTATGTATGAGTGAGTGTGTGAGATCAATAAGGACATAGGGTTTTCGCTGGCCTTGCAATGGAATTCACTGTACGTACTGTCAGGTATTCAGGTATTTCGGTCAGGCGAACAAACCACTCAGTCATTAGCACTTAACTTGTGGACCCCCTCGTTGGTCTGCAACACTTGACACATGGGAACCTCTCGATGGTCACTATCGGTAGATATCTAGTTCAAGAGGTCAACGATTTTATTGGGTGGCGAGACGTTCTTCCATAGAAGGGTTGTTTAGGTTTGTAAGGAAAATGGGTTTGTAGGTGGAACTTGGCCGTATATTTAAGCACGTTCACATATTGAGAAGAACTGTAAGGGTTTCATATCAACATATTGGAACACTTTAACAGTTAAAATGAACACATTTATAAGAATCTGTCGGATATAACGAAGTATGTTTTTTATCCCCCTCCATTTGCTGTATATATTAGCCGACATTCGTCTAACGATCCACGGTTGTAATGAACTAAAGCTATTGCTCATCATAACCGAACACAATGACATTTAGAAAGTGGACAAATGTAAGATGTTTTACATTATCTCACTCTCTCTGACTCACTCACACACACACACACACACACGCGCGCGCGCGCGCGCACACACACACACACACACACACACACACACACACACATCAGCACACACTCAAATTACCACACTCACACTCACATTACAGCGTATCCAAGCGTCTTAACCAGAACTGAAATATTTGCTTCTGATATAATGCACATATACTTTTCAAATGCTCGATACATGACGTCACATTATTAAGACGGACAAATTGCTATTCATTTACATAAAGCAGACCAAGTGAGTAAGTGAGTGAACATGGTTTTACGCCGGTTATCTCAGCAATATCCCAGCAATATCACGGCGGGGGACACCAGTAATGGGCTTCACACATTGTATCCATGTGGGGAATCGAACCCGGGTCTTCGGCGTGACGAACGAACGCTTTAACCACTAGGCTACCCCACCGCCCCAAAACCAGACCAAGACATTTGTCAGCTGAGTTTTCACTATTTAATTACAAAACAAGGGTAACCTTGTACCTAAAGCGTTCGCTCGTCACGCCTAATACCCGAGTTCGATTCCAAATGTGGTACAATAAGTGAAGCCCATTTCTGGAGTCCCCCGCCGTGACATTGCTGGGATATTTCAAAAGGCGGCGTAAACCAACACTCACAACATTAGTCATTAATTTGTAGCTTGGCCACCTGTTACGAGTGGAGGGGCGGTGGGGTAGCCTAGTGGTTAAAGCGTTGGCTCGTCACGCCGAAGACCCGGGTTCGAATCCCCACATGGGTAAAATGTGTGGAGTCCATTTCTGGTGTCCCCCGCCGTGATGTTGCTGGAATATTGCTAAAAGCGGCGTAAAACCAAACTCAGTCAGTCAGTCAGTGTTACGAGTGGAGAGATCACACAACAATTTAAAATAGCTTTAATACTGGCAGTCTAGACATTTGTAGAAATGTGAAAAACAAATATCATTTGATATGGTTAAAAGTCTTACTTTGGATAAACAATTGTTCCTGTTCCATCACATTCCTCAGAATGAAAACACATAAATCCATGAAATGAAATACTTATGTGCCGACGTGGCACATTCATAAAGTCAGTTTAACTAGCCGACATGGCCGACATTTCGCTCCCGACCTGGGCACTGATCACTTTGTGTTTTAACTTGCTTGAGCAAGTCAAAGCCCAAGCTACAATTATATAAAATCATTGTTGCTTCATTACCCCAATGGTCACTGGTAAGCATAGTCATGGTGACAGGTATTGTAGGAAATTTAAATATATTTTAGAATCACTTCAAAGTTATAATTATATATATATTGAAAAGAAATACTTGTTCTGATAACATATTATATCTCTGGATGTTGGA
This sequence comes from Haliotis rubra, assembly GCF_003918875.1. Lineage (NCBI taxonomy): Eukaryota > Metazoa > Mollusca > Gastropoda > Lepetellida > Haliotidae > Haliotis > Haliotis rubra. The sequence continues at coordinate 31,706 of NW_025765395.1, read as the reverse complement.
AGTTTAACAACTCCTAACTTCTACTTTATATCCTGTTCACACAAACCACGGATGGTTATTGAGGGAAATGCTGACCATTTAGCTCTTGTTTTGTAACCAAACTTAATGATTTTAAATAATTCTTTCAAATACTCCGTTGTCCTTGGAGCACTTAAAGTTTCCTATGCAACAGTGTGTGCACTTTAAATACAGATCATTACCAATACGTTATGGACGAATACTAGTTTCTTTACCTTCTATCTTAAATCAGCGTGTCAGGTTATACTCAACTAAAAGTACTTTGACTCATATTCTTCCGACTTCTCGTAACCTTTAAAGCTGAACGCGGAGAAACACAAATTTGGACCGTATCTTGCTGAAGTCAGTGGTATCATTGTTCTCTCCTTCATCATCAAATATCAATAAATAAATTATAGTTCGCATATATTTTGTATTCGATTATTTTATAGTTTGTGTTGATTAAGCGGTGGTGCTTATTTAATTTTGATCTTGAGAACCGAGATATACTCATGGGCTTATACTCTTACTTGTGCCATTTCTGGTGTCCCCCGCCGAGATATTGCTGCAATATTGCTAAAAACGGCGTAAATATAAACTTACTCACACTCACTCTTACAATTTGCTGTGCTGAGTTAGGTCACCTTGGCTCCTCCAAACCCATCACAGTGGGTTTGAATCCCAGGACGCCTTGATTATGTTTGTAGGTTTGTCAATACCATGTCTGGTGTACGCTGTGTAGACGGGGCGGTAGGGTGGTCTAGTGTTTAAAGCGTTCGCTCGCCACGCCCAACACCCGGGTTCGATTGCCCACATTGGTACAATGTGTGAAGCCCATTTTTGGTGTCCCCCGCCGTGATATTGCTGGGATATTGCTGAGATAACCCTGAGTGTCCCTGCCGTGATATTACTGGAAAATTGCTAAAAGCGGCTTAAAACCTGACTCACTCATCATCAAATATCAATAAATAAACACTAAACCGATAAACAACCGAGACCACTTCGGGATTTCAAGCGACATCAAGCTGAAACGCCGCGATATGCATATGACTTCAATACTTCGGCGTTTACTTCAACTCACTCACTCAGTGATACGCTATGCAATGACTGTTCCCGGCCCCACGGTATTTCAGCGCCAGAGGAGACGATAATTGTGCGAACTCTATAAAATTCATACATGTATTCGAAGTTCTGATATAGAAAATGCATCACATTATTTGTTCAGTAGATCCTGAGTGTACCCGTGAAAATCCGGGTTAGAATTGGTCTTCAGTAACCCATGCTTATCCTAAGAGGCGACTAACTGGATCGGGTGGTCAGGCTCGCTGACTTGGCACATGTCATCGCATCCCAACTGTGTAGATCGATACTCATGTTGTCGATCACTGGATTATTTACAGGCCGCCACCATATACCTGGAATAGCGCTGAGTGCAGCGTTAAACAACAAACCAGCCAACTAAAGTGAGATCACTCTGGCCATTATGGCAGTTCGACTTGAAAATGTTCCACTTTCACTGAATCAAAAATCCTCGTAAACACCAAACATATAAATGACTACGATGAATGTTCGTATTCCCATGTTTTCAAACAGGCACATAGTTTAATACCTCTGGCATAGTTACATATGTATATACTTTATTTCCTCCATTGTCATGAGGAGCAGTACACAAAATGAACAACAAAATACAAAACAGTCAGTCAGTCATAAGACTGTGATATACAAGGATATTGCAGACATACATTTCAGTATATACTTGATACTGATATAATGACTAGTTGGGGTCTGGACATATACTCAGGCCAATAATGGTTGTCGTCCCCCTCCCCACCCCAAACCCACACACCCCACACTCAACCCCACACCCCCTCTCCAATAAAAAACATTGAATGGGGTGACAACCATGATTGGCATGAGTATATATGGTCAACATTTGTGAACGAATTAAGAAAGTTTTGGGATTACTTGAATCCATATCTGAAAGTCCAAATGATTAAGTTCATTATGTTCACCTCTTAGTATAAGTTCATGATCTTTGCATCACTCTGGTCACAGAACGTAACAAAATCATGCACCGATAGCATTGATACAAGTGCCTCCAAGACGCTATTTCTGTCTTCTTTGAGTGTTGCACAGTTTAGGAGTACATGTTTCGCGCAGTTTTGTACATACTTGTCACATAGGGCACACTGTCTGGTTACATATATTTGAGAGCAACACAGATGCAGACACAAAACCTGCCTTTACGTTGTAACGTTGCTAGGGGAAACGGGTCACGGTCTTCACTTTCCAAGGGGCCCGACGACATCAATTGGGTGGTTCAGGCAGCAGACCATCAGGTTCCCGTCGCATGACCCTACGGGGCCAAAAAACCGGCACAGAGTCCTTGTTGCATCAGAGCAGTAGCCACCCAGACCCTTGCACGTGGACGCACGGATTACTGTGAATGAGACAGAGTTGACCATTGAGTGAGCGAGTGAGAGAGTTAAGCTTTACGCCACCTTTAACAATATTCCAGCAATATCACTGCGGGGTACACCAGAAATGGGCTTCGCACAATGTCCCCATGTGGGGAATCGAACCCAGGTATTTGGCGTGACGAGCGAACGTTTTAACCACTATAGGCTACTCCACCGCCACTTTTGAATTGTGAGTGAGTAGGTGTGTGGTTAGGTGGGTGAATTGATGGAATTGAATCTTAAACTGTTCTTCAATTATATGGCGTCGTTTCAGCCTAACGTGATGAAGGTTCTACAGTCCGTTTGGCTCAAAAGCGGACCGATGACTTGCAATCTAACTCGAAAACTAATAAACATAACATACTCAATGAAACGCTGATCATAATCAAAACATCATACCCACTCTGTGAGGTTTTTGCAGAATTTTTGTCCTAAAAATAATAAAGTTGTTTAACAAACTATCATTAAAATATTGACACAGTTCACTGTTTGTTACGAGGGAGGAGTGCAGAGAAAAGGACAGCCAGGTGTTCGAGAAGCACGTTCACAGACAAAGTTATTTATTCATTAACCTGTGCTGTGCCGTCTCCATCCGTTCTCGAACACCTGGCTGTCCCTTTCTCTGCACTCCTCCCTCGTAACAAATAGTTATTTTTTATCAATGAACCCCCGCCATAAGGCACTTGCTCCAAGATATTCCGTTGTGCAGATACAGCGTTTCCCCAACTACGAGGTCGGCCATTATAGTTGTGTACAAAAGAACCCGACTTTCGTCCGATCTGTGCACCCTTCCCCTTGACGTCAAATTACAGTGACGTCGAGACTGACACAAAGATGGTCGTGATGCTTTGTGCTCTGGAGATAACAACGGACGTCTGATAGGTCGCCTGCCGCTATACCCGGCCGATTTTAGGCGATTTTGGAACGTTCTGTTGGATAAACGACGGTGTAGAAGTTCCGTTGTTTTAAACACGCCACTTGATATGAACTACTTTGAGAACGGGTGCATCCTCCCTAACAGGCTGTCACTCGCGGTCCATCAGAATGCTGACGTTCCTTAACGTTATCAGTATTGCATGTAATGCTTGCCATTCGTAGCACGATCATTTCTAAATTGCATCAGGTAAGAATAATCATACTAACAAAAACAATTATAATAAGAATATAAATGGCTATATGGAGTTAACATCACAGGTGTTGCGTTACATATTTTTATGTGTATACATGTAGGTCATGGTGTCATTGGTTCAAATTTCATTCAACATTTAAATGTCCTTCAATACTGTGCAAAGGTTTTCACATGTGGAATGAATTAGAACAGGCAGCTTATATCTGACTACCCAGTGCCTTCGAGTGTTCTTTTGAGAGGGTCTTATCTGATTAGGCTGCATTCCTGTCGGCCATTGTGTTGTACTGCGTGCAAGATGGTATCGGTGTAAATTTTAGTGTTGATTGTTGTTTATAGCGGGTTCTGCGCGGATGGGTTTTCTTCACGTCGACTAAGTGAGTTTATTTTGCAATGGATTGTTTTTGCTCAAATGCACATATCAGTTCATACATGGACATTAAGGATCTATAAATTTTGGACAGTGCCATCTTCAGCGGCATAAGTCTGCCACTGGTATCAGCGGAGGGACACATGACGAGGGTTATTAACGCCTCATCAGTGCTACATGTGCAGAAATGATAAATGAGCACTAACAGACTATTCTTTTTAAAGTCTTACAAATATAAAAAAATAATGTATCGTGTTTAGCAAACATATATTTTAACCATGGGTGAATGCGATCGCCACTTATCAATTACAATATTAGTTGGGCGTTTTGTGACCATTTTACGGCCCAAGCAAACTAATAATTACGGTGTGGACGACTTAAAGAATCCCGTGACCTGGGTCAGTGGAGGGTCGAATGTGTACCTCGTCGTATTGTGTGAGTGAGTGAGTGAGTATGGTTTTACGCCGCCTTTAGGAATGCTCCAGCAATATTACGGCGGGTTACACAAGGAATGGGCTTCATACATTGTGCACATGTGGGGAATCGAACCCGGGCGTCAGCGTAAAGAACGAAGGCTTTAACCACTAGGCTACCCCACAGCCCCCGTGTTATGTTGGCTGTTGCTTATGATATCATTGTTACCTTTGTTTGTTCTATAACGGACTGCATGTTTAACGCCGAATAATCATAAGATCAACAAAATCGAATGCGATTGCTCGCTGTTCCCATACATTGTATGGGTTAAGTGTTGTATGTCTAAGGCTTGATTTGTTTACAAACAACAACGTACAGCTGTAATACTACTGAAACAAATATATATTCATGTTTCAGTCGCAATTGTACAATCGATTCTGATTTTTGCAGAGAAGTCTTATAGATGTAGAAAGGGCTGTATATTTCACTGCAGAATACCATGTGAAACAAACTAACACACGATAAGCATGGTTCCAGGAAATCAATTGTCGTCTGCAATTTCTATGGTTACCACTTTCTTGTCCTCTAGTTCCAGACACTGAGAAATGCCTGACCCTCCCTAGGACTTGCATTGACACCTCCATGGTCAAGTGTAGGTTTCTCACGGTACCAATCTGTGGGCCCCTGCCGGAAGCAGCCTGTTGCATTCACTCTGACATTGCATAGTCGCCTCTGTTGACAAGCATTGTGGCTAAAACCAAGTCCTACCCGCATCTTTACGGGTCATAAATCACATAACACTTTCTTAGGGTCCGAATGAGGTTCTAGTAACTAAAATATGTTGTATCCAGGTTGGCCAGTGTCCCTGCCCTCCCTTCTGAATTCAGTTGCTAAACGTTTTAACCGATGTCATATTTTCGGCTAATAAACGATAACTTGTATTAGTCATCTTAGAAACTTCGTGGTACAGTCATACGGAAAAATATATATCAGAACTTGAAGATGATCGTTCAGCCTTTGTGTATGGAAAATGGAAAAAGATCAAATTTAATTGGCCAGCATAGACTGGGTGACGTTCTTCCACGTTGATGTAAAGAAACAAACTTCTCTCAGTATCGACTGGAAAGTTTTATTGAAAAAGATTTTGTTTACAAAATTTCCGATAGCAGGAGCTGTTTTATAAGACGTTGTAATAACTGTTGTTGTTGTTGTTGTTGCTGCTGCTGCTGTTGTTGAACGGGCAGAGCTGAAAACAATTAAAATATCAAATCAAAATATATTTGTCTCTCATGTGGAGCGTGCATTGCATAAATATTTTTTTCACGCAGAACACTTCTGTGCCCGAATCATCAATGCTAATTTACATCACCATATGCCAATGAATACACACTGGTTAGATGGACTGATAATGCCCCAAATATATATGTACTGGCTATTATATCTTGGCAAAAATATCTTCAGTTATTTATGGGGCGGTGCCGTAATGGTAAAAGTGTTCGCTCGTTTAATTCCCCTCCTGGGTACAATGTGTGAAGCCCATTTCAGGTGTTCCCGCTGTGATGTTATATTGCTAAAAGCGGCGTACAACAATATTCACTTACTCACTTCAATTGTTTATACTGACGTCAGGTAATAAGAGCACATGACACAAACTTACGGAAACAGGTCCTGTTGTCGAAGGATGGCAGGGATAGGTTGGGGTTGCACTGACAACTGTAGGACCCGGGAGTGTCGACGCATGTCCCACTGGGGAGATAGGTGCGGAGATTGGGCTCATAACTCACCCCACAGAGGTAATTATTTTCTGAACACTCGTCGATATCTGAAACAAAGGAATACACATTCTTGAGTTTTGCTTGGATTGTCGCATACTGCAGTAATGAGAAATGTATTCCCTTATTTACGTTTTGGATAAATAAAGACTGTCAAATAAACTTGATATGTTGGTTTACACATCTTGTGCTACTAAGTAGACGAAACTTTATGTTTGAAGAAGTCTTATGCATTTATGTTTTGTGTGCATCAAAAGCATTGGTCATAATTCCAAGGGAGCATTGTAATTTGAAAATAACTACAAATGTATTCCTTAGAATATTTGATGTTGCAAATGTGCAGCCTCGTGGTCTTATTGTGAGTGAGGGCAGAAAATACATAGACTTTTTGGCTGAATAGTGAAAGTAGTTCCGGTAGGTAATCAAATGTCAATATTTCTGAAACAGACAATCAGCTGTCAGTGAAAACTGTATCCTTCGTTGGGAGGTAACAGAAAATATACCATTAGAACCTGCATCTCCCTTTCTTTGTGGCTAATAGATATCCACCATCACGCAATTCACACACTTCGTTATCATAACAAAAATACATGTGTTTGAATTGATTCTTGGTTGTTACTCAAATTGCGAGACTATGTGTGACTTACTGGAGCATACATTCGGGTCGATTAGAGTCGTCTGGAAACCTGTTGTACAGCTGCACGTTGGGATAATTGTAACTGGTGGCAGGACACAGACGCCATTAAGGCAGCCAGCAGTGTCGCACAGAGCTGTCAACCAATCAAAGTACAATCTTAACTCACTATACATTTCTTCCTGACAAATCTTTCAAAGCATTTTTCCTGAGATCACTTCCTAGCAAGATAATGCATTTGTAACAATTCGTAAATGAACATTAGATAAAAAAAGAAATAACTACATTATGTTTTACATTCACCTAAAGTACTTACGTTTCCCAAACAAATTGATTTGGTGCAGTTTGCAGGTTCCAAAAACAGTTGACCATATCATATGAATGTATGATTAACAATGTACAATATACACTGCACCTAATGCTAATTCACAATTAGAAAATACATATAATCTTTTAATGACAATTATGTATATATAGGACTTGACAATGGAAATATATATAACGAACTAAAATTAGTGGTCCCCTTGAGTTCCTTGTAATCGTAAGTTACTGTGATATTCCTATTAACATTGAGTTCTCGATAATACAGCCTCTAAAATAGACTAACACACAGTAGAGGAAACCTATAACACACTTTGAGTGTAAATGACTACCACTTTGTATAATGATACAATGTTGCTTACTTTGAGCAGATGTTGACGGCAAGTATACCGCCAAGATAACAGCAAGGGTGGATAACGATGAGTACATGGTGTAAAACAGCGAGTGTCAGTGGACAGTGCATCTGTGGTGGACAGCCATAGAGTTATATAGGTGCCCTGTCTCACCCCAAACAAAAGAATATGATTGGTTTTATTTCTCCTCGTCATGGGACATAAGATCTGTCCATAACATGACAGAACAACAGCAGTATACAGACAGCTATGTGTGAACATCCATCATGTGTAAAAACATCTTACACCAGCAGTAGGTTTTTATTCCAGGGTATTACAAAAACGTCCAGTGAGGTAGATGACCTTCGATCAAAGTGACTTTATGACTGACCTCACATTCACACCGGGAGCGTGATGCGATTGGCTGCAATAGTGTAAAGATCGTAACATATCGAACTTGTTGGGTTGTGTTGAGGTGAGGCGATAGTCGATGGATAACAACCAAAATCTCTATAGTCCTCTCTATGAAACACGCTTTAATAACATGCCAACTTTCCATCTCTGTGCAGTTGTTAGTTGAGAAAGCACCCATATCTGCTTATCAACAACGAATTCGATTGATTTTCCACGTTATCGAGCAGTTTACAGAAACGTCGTATTTGCTTAGTGACAGGTACACGTATTGCACGTGATGCTCGCCTTTCATCGTAGCCCCGTCATAAATAGAATCATGGTGCACCCGACTAATCAAAATAATCATAAACATAATTATGATATCAATATGTATGGCTTTATGGATAGAAATCATATGTGTTGCGATATTATTTTCTATGAGTATAGTTCTAGATCTGCATTCTTTCTTACTTACAACTGACTTTAATAAGGGATTGTCAGGAAGAACATTGATCTAGTGCTTTTCTTAAGGGATGCGAATGGTTATATCCTACGTCTGGCTTAATTACCGAAGTTCTGTGATGCCAAGGTATAAGGTAGATGTGTCCCCCTGTACCGCCCCTGAGTGGGGGAATAAGTGCTTCAAAATAGTCATGCTATTGGGCCTTACTTTTGTGAACATATTATGGATATTTCTTAAACATCATATTCACCTGGGGCGTAAACAAGTGCTCTGGAGCTTAGTTGTTCTCTATTCACTGTCTCTATTCACTGGTCTCCATGTCGAATTTGTATGTCTATAGTTAAAATAAATTGTGTTCCCATGAAAAGAACTGGGCACATTTTATTTCAGAAATAGAAAAATGAATGTGCATTGACATTCCTCACTCAACCCTTTCTTTGTCCTTATGCACGTTCGTCAAAATGGTTCGTTCACACGATGAAGTAAACCTGTATTTCCCTCTGGCATAAAGTCATACACTAAACGCCAAAAGAGACGTTACCCTCCTTCCTGAATGACGGATGTACCTATCTTCAACTGGCGTTGTGATGCGTGAACGTCCCCTTCTTGATCTGTCTACGGTGACCCCAGTCAGTCTGAAGCCTTGAATAAGTCTTATAACCGTGCCGTGGTGGCATCCGAGAGCGTTGGCAACAGCATTGTATGTCGATCCCATCTCCACCATCCCAATGGCGCTACCTCTCTCTTCAGCTGTTAATCGTGGCATATTTCTCGTACTTGTGTATCATATCATCTTTTGTAGGCTTCCATACCCAATAGGATCATTCTACATGTGAAATGGATGCAAATACTGCTTGAATATTGCTGCGTTTTGGCAACTGATATTGCTATGCGTAAACAGAAAATGGAAAAATGTTACTTTACAAGCAAAAATGTTAACAAAGATCATTGTAGAAGTTCCTAAACATTCTTTTCACAATATGAAAGACACGTTGTACATGTTTTCATAAATGCAAATCAGCAGAAAATGTTTCTTAGGAATGATTATTTTACAATTTTACACACTCTAAAACAGTTGTTTTTTGTGTTAATGGTTGAAAAATGGTGACTTTAATTGGTTTACCTTTGTCCCAAAGCAGAATTCTATTTCAACCTTTCTTTTGGACATCTAAATCACTGTTATTGGTTTATTTCGGCCCGGACGAAAATAGGACAATTTAACTCTTCTGAAAAAGATGCATTTCACCTAAATATGAATGCATTTGAGAATTCTTTCGTGATTTGAATAAAGCTGTGTTGTTAAGCTTTCTTGTAAACTAATACCTTCTAACACTTTGATAGTTTTCAAGTAATTCATAAATGTAGGAGGGTAACGTTTCTTTTGGCGCGTAGTGTATCTATATCACAAGTATCTTTCAAAATTAACGGTGCATTTGGGGACACCAGAAATGGGCTTCATTCATTTTACTCAAGTGTGAGTGCATTGGTGTCAACCTTATCTATAAAATGATCCTTCAATTGAAAAGATTACATGAATTTTCTACATGGGATGCTAAATGACCATTTTCGAATTTTCTAAAGAAAAAACAATATTCGTTTGTTACCATTCGCTGGTTACCATTATATATGTGGTGTCGATGACTTGAACAATAATGCCTATGCACGAATGTTCAAGTGGGTGGTATGGCCTGGTTAATAAAGTCAACTGGGATGAGTGTTCTGCACACTTCTACCCTTGCGATATTCGAATAAGATGGTGTTTATGTTAATGTTTCATTTCAGTGCGTGTATACAGTTTATATTCTCCCTCTATAATGCTCGTATTATACGAAAACGAACTGGAATCGTTCTTTTACAATGTTTGTTTTTTTCACTAGGCATTTAGTATGCTTTACTACACCCTGGCACAGTGAATCATGATCAGCGTTGGTTTAAGTTGTAGTAGTTCCTGTAGTGGGTTGATTGTCAGTTCGATTTTAATATTTGAAAACAAAAACACTTTGAAATCCATATATGCTGTTTGAATTTCTTTTAGGTGTAGCCCGTATGTATGCCTTGTTTATCGGTGGTACACAAAAACCTATTGATGCTAGTTAATTTGAAATTAAATGGCTTTAAGTATATATTATATAATATTAATCTGCTGAGAAATTGGAATTTGATGAAATACGAATGTGGTGGGAAGAACGATCAGCCTTGAAAACAATGAATTGCTAGATACAGTGTTTTCGGGAAAAAATAACTAAAACTCTTTTGTCGCATCTTATAAGAATAGCAGCCTCGAATGACAAGCATGGTGGCTTATATAGAACTAATTCCTGCCCGCATCTGCACATGTCTTTAATGGGTGTCCTACTACTTTGTTTACGTCTCAATTAGGTTCAAATAACCAATGGATGTATTTCCAGATTTGCCAGTAGGTGTGCCCTCTCCCGTATTCAGTCAATATCTGCTTTAACTGATGTTGTGTTTTTCGGTTGATAAACGAACACTTGTATTGATAATCGTTTGGTCATCTTAAAGCTGATAGTACAGTCCTATGTTCATGTATTATATAAATACTGATAGATGATCGTTCGGCTTGCTTACATTTCAAATAATAAATAAAATAATTTTGTTACCATTTGTTACCAGAAGCGCTAGATCCCCATCGACTGGAACTCTTGGATGTAGTACCAAGGATTCATAGAAAATTACCACAAAATTTACTGAAATATTTTATTAAAACTTTAGCTTACACAAGAATATAGAAATGTTGACAGTGCAAGATAGTTGTTATAACTGCAACATGTCAGACTCTTACAATCGTAGGACTCTTCTATGCCCAGATATCGGGAGATGCCATTCCACATTATCCAGATATTATATATCCGAAATATTATAAACTAGTAAATATATTATATGTAAATATGTTTTCAATGAGTTATACTGACGTCAGGTAATAAGAGCACAAGACACAACTTACGGAAACAGGTCCGGTTGTCGAAGGATGGCAGGGATAGGTTAGGGTTTCAGTTCAGAAGACCATCTCCCAAGAATTTACAGGTATGGTGGGGCGGTGGGGTAGCCTAGCGTTCGCTCGTCACGCCGAAGACGCGGTTCGAATCCCCACATGGGTACAATATGTGAAGCAAATTTCTGGTGTCCCTCGCCGTAATATTGCTGGAATATTGCTAAAAGCGGCGTCAAATCATCCTCACTCACTCACTCACTACAGGCATGGTTCTTTAAAACTAATACAATAGATGAAGTGAAGAAAAGAAATAGAGAAATAAATTTACGTTGACATTCCTCGCTCATTTTTCTTTTCTTTACATATATGCGCACGTTCCTAAAAATGGGACTTCGCTGTCTGAGTCATAAACCTCTCATTAAATGAAAAGATTTTTCGGATGTCGACATGTTGAACTTTCATTTTTACCTTTCTAAATAAAAAAGTCATCATTCAAAGGTTAACATGTGTTGATATTGAACGTGGCGTGATATTTGTTTGAAACAAAACGAGAATTGGTAGAGTTGGTATCCCAGTTATGTAGATCGTTGTTCAGGGTGTTGATCACTGGATAGTCTGGTCCAGACACGATTATTTACAGACCACAGCCATATAACTGGAATACAGCTGAGTGCGGCGTAAGACAATAAACCAACAAACAAACAGTGACTTTTGATCAGTGATGGTTTTAGTTGTAGGTTTTTTTTCGCAGGTTGATCCTGTTGACGGTCAGTTCGATTTCATTCTTCAAACACAATGACATACATATAATCTAACACAGTTGGAAACCCATACATTCTGTTTGACTTTGTCATGTTGTAACCGTGTGAATGCATTATTTACTGGTGGTGGTACAAAAATGTAGATGCTAGTTAATGAGCAATAGCAGTTTTAAGTATAACATTCCGAACTAAAAGACTATTTGTACAGTTTCTACTGTCGTTATATTGTATAAATCTCCACGAAATGTAGGAGTGCATGAAATATGAATGTTATGATCGGTCGTCCGAATAAAGAGAGCTTTGAAGAAAACACGATTGCTGGACAACGTGATTTCATAAACAAACCCATCAATTGATTCCATTTATCGGGGCATGAAGCATAGTCGCCTTTATTGTCTATTGTCAAGCATGGTGGCTAAAACCTATTCCTACTCGCATCTTTACAAGTCTGAAATAGGTCTTAACAATTTGTTTGGGTCTCAATGAGACTCTTCTCACTCTAGATGCTTGTCGTAAGAGGCAACTAACGGAATCGGGTGGTCAGGCTCGCTGACTTGATGGAGACATATAATCGTGTCCAAGTTGCGTAGATCGATGATTGTGGTGTTGATTGCTTCGATTGTCTGTTCCAGACTCGATTGTTTACAGACTGCCGCCATATAGCAGGAATATTCCTGAGTGCGGTGTAAAACTAAGCTCACTCACTCACTCACTAATCTTTTAAATCTGCAGGTATAGTCCTACTGACATGTATCAGTACTTGAAGATGGTCGTTCAGCCTTTGTACATTTCAATTGGAAAGAGATGAGATTATATTTGCCAACATAGACAAAGCGACCTGCGACTTTTTCACTTTGATGTAAACAAACCAACGTCTCTCAATAGCTACTGAAAGTTTTATTGAAGGTTTAGTTTACAAAATTTCCGATAGCAGGAGCTGGTTGATAAGACGTTGTAATAACTGTTGTTGCTGTTGTTGTTGCTGCTGTTGTTGAACGGGCAGAGCTGAAAACAATCAAATACCAAACTAAAGTATTTTTGTCCCTCATGTGGAGCGCGCATTACATAAACATTACATTTGTTTACACAGGACACTTCTGTGCCCGTATCATCAATGCTTTTACATCACCCTATGCCAATGAATACACACGGGTTAGATGGATCGATATATACCCAAATATATGTGTACTGACTATTATAACTTGGTAAATATATCTTCAATGATTTCGTGGGCGTTGGGGTAGCCTAGTGGTTAAAGTGTTCGCTCGTCACGTCGAAGACCCGGGTTCAATTCCCATTATGCGTACAAATGTGTGAAGCCCATTTCTGGTGTCCACCACTGTGATGTTGCTGGAATATTGCTAAAAGCGGCGTACAACCATACTTACTCACTCACTCACTTCAGTGGCTTATACTGACGTCAGGTAATAAGAGTACAAGACACAACTTACGGAAACAGGTCCTGTTGTCGAAGGATGGCAGGGATAGGTTGGGGTTGCACTGACAACTGTAGGACCCGGGAGTGTCGACGCATGTCCCACTGGGGAGATAGGTGCGGAGATTGGGCTCATAACTCACCCCACAGAGGTAATTATTTTCTGAACACTCGTCGATATCTGAAACAAAGGAATACACATTCATGAATTTTGCTTGGATTGTCGCATACTGCAGTAATGAGAAATGTATTCCCTTATTTACGTTTTGGATAAATAAAGACTGTCAAATAAACTTGATATGTTGGTTTACACATCTTGTGCTACTAAGTAGACGAAACTTTATGTTTGAAGAAGTCTTATGCATTTATGTTTTGTGTGCATCAAAAGCATTGGTCATAATTCAAAGGGAGCATTGTAATTTGAAAATAACTACAAATGTATTCCTTAGAATATTTGATGTTGCAAATGTGCAGCCTCGTGGTCTTATTGTGAGTGAGGGCAGAAAATACATAGACTTTTTGGCTGAATAGTGAAAGTAGTTCCGGTAGGTAATCAAATGTCAATATTTCTGAAACAGACAATCAGCTGTCAGTGAAAACTGTATCCTTCGTTGGGAGGTAACAGAAAATATACCATTAGAACCTGCATCTCCCTTTCTTTGTGGCTAATAGATATCCACCATCACGACATTCACACACTTCGTTATCATAACAAAATGCATGTGTTTGAATTGATTCTTGGTTGTTACTCAAATGGCGAGATTACGTGTGACTTACTGGAGCATACATTCGGGTCGATTAGAGTCGTCTGGAAACCTGTTGTACAGCTGCACGTTGGGATAATTGTAACTGGTGGCAGGACACAGACGCCATTAAGGCAGCCAGCAGTGTCGCACAGAGCTGTCAACCAATCAAAGTACAATCTTAACTCACTATGCATTTCTTCCTGACAAATCTTTCAAAGCATTTCTCCTGAGATCACTTCCTAACAAGATAATGCATTTGTAACAATTCGTAAATGAACATTACATAAAAAAAGAAATAAATACATTATGTTTTACATTCACCTAAGTACTTACGTTTCACAGACAAATTTGCAGTTTGCAGGTTCCAAAAACAGTTGACCATATCATATGAATGTATGATTCACAATGTACAACATACACTGTACCTAATGCTAATTCACAATTAGAAAAAACATATAATCTTTTAATGACAATTATGTATATATGGGACTTGACAATGGAAATGTATATATCGAACTAAAATTAGTGGTCCCCTTGAGTTCCTTGTAATCGTAGGTTACTGTGATATTCCTATTAACATTGAGTTCTCGATAATACAGCCTCTAAAATAGACTAACACACAGTAGAGGAAACCTATAACACACTTTGAGTGTAAATGACTACCACTTTGTATAATGATACAATGTTGCACTTACTTTGAGCAGATGTTGACGGCAAGTATACCGCCAAGATAACAGCAAGGGTGGACAACGATGAGTACATGGTGTAAAACAGCGAGTGTCAGTGGACAGTGCATCTGTGCTAGACAGATATGGGCTTATATAGCTGCCCTGTCTAACGCGAAACAAAAGAATATGATTGGTGTTATTTCTCCTCATCATGGGACATAAGAAGACATAACAATCACAGTATATAGACAGTTATGTGTGCACATCCATCATCTGTAAAAAACGATCTTACACCAGCAGTAGGTTTTTCTTCAAGGATATTGCAAAACGTCCAGTGACCTGATGACTGACCTCACATTCACACTTTACCACGAGCGTGATGCGATTGACTACAAGAGTGTAAAGACAGCAGCATATCGAAACTTGTTGGTTCTGTTGGGAGCCCGTGTATCAGCAGTTGTTATCCCTCTGTGAAATATGTCCAATATACTGTTAATCACAATTATTCTCGCTCCCCACTGATATGAGCGTAAGTATACTAACACGTAAGTAAAGATGGATTATGCATTTTTTTAAAGAAATTGCAACAGTTAGATCACATCAGTGAGTGAGTGAGTGAGTTTTACGCCGCACTCAGCAATATTCCAGCTATATGGCGTCGGTCTATAACTAATCGAGTCTGGACCAAACAATCCAGTGATCAACACCATGAGCATCGATCTGCGCAATTGGGATACGATGACATGTGTCAACCAAGAAAGTGAGCCCGACCACCCGATCCCGGTAGTCGCCTCATACGATAAGCTTGGGTTACTGAAAGCTAATATTCTAACCCGGACCTTCATGGGTCACCGATGCTTGAAGAGGAAGATCACATCAGTGACTAGATAGATTTACATGTGAAACCCCACACGTTCCTATACCTATACACGTAAGTACCTCTTACTCACACCCGTTTGTATTTTACAATAATCGGTGTTCATCTATACTACTCCCTTTATTTACCCCCAAGTACGGAGACAACGACAACCTTTTCTGGGCCAAGGGAATCGGATGGATTGCACTCTGGCTTCTATTCTGCCTCTCCTTGCTGTGTCTGTGTGGTGCGTATTGAAAACTAATGGGTGCAGATTGAAGGATCATAGATTGAAAAACTGACATGCGATTGGAATACTGTATCATAGAAAGTTTAATGCAGTGTAACATGCATTTATATTTCCAAACATTTTTTTGTATATTGGGGTTAAAAATCATGAGGTTTGCGACACTTTTTTCCATGTGTGTAGTTCTTGATCTGCATTCTTTCTTTCATACAACTGACTTTAATAAGTGATTTTCAGGAAGAACATTGATCTGGTGTTTTTTCTTAAGAAATACGAATGGCTATATCTCACGTCTGGCATTTTTACCGAAGTTCTGCGATGCCAAGGCAGAAGTTCTAATGTGTCTGATAAGCAATAGCCCAGCAATATGGGGGCCACCAGGAATGGGCTTCACTCGTTTTACGCATGTGTGGGTGCATCAGTGGTTCTTATTTATACCAGTGAAGATCCGGGTTAGAATGAACCTTCAGTAACCCATACTTGTCGTAAGAGGCGACTAACGGGATCGGGTGGTCAGGCTCGCTGACTTGGTTGACACATGTCATCGGTTCCCAATTGCGCAGATCAATGCTCATGCTGTTGATCACAGGATTGTCTGGTCCAGACTCGATTATTTACAGACCGCCGCCATATAGCTGGAATATTGCTGAGTGCGGCGTAAAACCGAACTCACTCACTCACTCCCTGTTTATAAAATGATCCTTCAATTAAATGATTACATGAATTTACCACATGAGATGCTACATTGCCATTTTTCTATAAAAAAAACAATATTCGTTTGTTACCATTCGTTTCTTACCATATTATATGTGTTGTACGTGACTTGAACAATAATGCCCATGCACGAATGTTGAAGTGGGCGGTACGTTCTGACTCCTACAGTTAACTCGAATGAGTGTTCTGCACACTTCTGCGTATTCGGATAAGATGGTGATTATGTTCCATTTCAGTGCGCGTACACAGTGTATGGTCTCCCTCTGTAATGTTCGCATAATACTAAGACGAACTGAAATTGGTCTTTTGCAAGGTTTGTCCTTTCATTAAGCATTATTTGTAATGCCATGTTAAAGCCTGGTAAAGTGAACCGTGACAAGAGTTGGTTTAAGTTGTAGCTTATTTTTAGAGAAATAACACACCTTAAATGATAACAATTCTAACTAAAACTGACTCTGATTTGCACATTTTGTACTCTAGTTATGAAGTATCGTTTCTAAAGAAATTGGAATTGATGAAATATGAACGTCGTGATCTGTGGTAGGAAAAAAAGAACAGCTTTGAAAACAAACGATTGCCGGAGATGCTTAAAACCAATTATTATAATCTTCATGTATATTTAACACTTACTTCTACTTTGTTAGTAACTCAGTTAGGTTCCGATAACCAAAAGATGACTTCATCGTGTTACCAGATTTGCAAGTGGGTCTGCCCTCTCCTCCTGAATTTAGGAATTCGGTTGATATCATGATAAGCGTTTAGCAAACTTCAAGCTGACAGTATAGTCTTATATGCACTGAAACAAACACCAATAGATGGTATTTCAGCTTGTGTACATTTCAAATGAAAAAAAGATCAAATTATTTTTGTCACCGTGGTTAGGAACGCCAGAGCCACATCTACTGGAACACTTGGATGTAATACCAATGAAGCATACAAATTTAACATACCACAATATCGACTGACATGTTTTATTACAATTTTAGTTTCCACAAGAATTTAGGAATATTGCCAATGCGAGACAGTTGTTATGACCCCAACAGGCCAAATAACAAGAGCTGGTTAAGTAGACGTTGAAACTGTTGTTGTTGTTGTTGCTGCTGCTGCTGTTGAACAGGCTGGGCTGAAAACAGTCAAATGTCAAATCAGAATAGATCTGTGCTTTATGTGGAACATGCATTGTACGTCTATTTTGCACTCATACAATCTAAGGACTCTTCTGTGCCGAGATACCGGGTGATGCTATCACACATTATTCAAATATAATGTATCCGAAATCATATACCGGTATGTATGTCTTGGTAAATATGTTTCCACTGGCTT
The DNA here is from genome assembly GCF_003918875.1 of Haliotis rubra. NCBI lineage: Eukaryota > Metazoa > Mollusca > Gastropoda > Lepetellida > Haliotidae > Haliotis > Haliotis rubra. Next base: position 13,722 of record NW_025765395.1, on the reverse strand, counting down.
ATACTGACGTCAGGTAATAAGAGCACATCACACAACTTACGGAAACAGGTCCTGTTGTCGAAGGATGGCAGGGATAGGTTGGGGTTGCACAGACAGCCGTACGACCCCGCAGTGTCGACACATCTCCCACTGGGCACATAGGTGTGGAGATTGGGCTCATAACTCACCCCACAGAGGTAATTATTTTCTGAACACTCGTCAATATCTAAAAAAACCCATAAACTTCATGAGGTTTATTTGAACTCTCAGCACTGCAACTTTCTGACAAGGGATTTGACAAAATTAAACATGCATTTGTCATGAATATATACTAAGGATGAAAAAATGACAAAACATCTTTTTGAAAACTCAAAATTTAAACTCGCGAATAGTGACCCATGGGCGGAAATGTTTCGTTCCGCTCAGAATTCATGTTTTGGAGGTTGTACTTGAATTAAAGTATGTTTAAGTATCACGACACAAAATTCAACTCATTTTGACTTAATTCGGCCAATTTAGAGCAATATTTAAAAATCTCGCCCAAGGGCGAAAAACAATTTTATCATAGGCGGGAATATTTACTTTAGCTTTTTTAATGTTTTGGACGCTGTAAATGAATTGGATTTTCACATGCAATAGTAATAAGAAACGTATCCCGCATTTATGCTCAGCAAAAGTAAAGACTGTAAAATACATGAGAGTTGTCTGACATGAAGAATCAGCTACCGGGCGTTGTGTCAAAATATCCATTCTGTTTACACAAAGAAATTAGGAATATTGTTTAACAACTTTAGAAACTGGGCAGGTGTGCGTCTGGTCTTTCAAATAACCGGTGTTGTGTATGACTGTGCATACCGGTAGCTATTTAACTCATTGTTACAACATACACAAAGGATAACACCAGGTCATTGCGACATACATTCAAATATACACTTCAATATGACGACATACACACACGAACATAACTCGTTATCACAACATTCATGCCGATACGGGGCGGTGGGGTAACCGAGTGGTTAAAGCGGCCGCTCGTCACGGGACCCGGGTTCGATTCCCTACATGGGTACAATGTGTGAAACCCATTGATGGTGTCCCCGCCGTGATATTGCTGGAATATTGCTAAAAGCGGCGTAAAATTTCACTCACTGATGCCAATTCACACATTATTGTTGAAGTAAAATTAATGTGTTTTATCAAAACCTGGTGATTGACAAATGGCGAGGTTATGTGTGACATATAACTTACTGGAGCACACATTCGGGTCGGTTAGAGTCGTCTGGAAACCTGTAGTACAGTTGCACGTAGGGACTATTGTTACTGGTGGCAGGACGCAGACGCCATTAAGGCAGCCAGCAGTGTCGCACAGAGCTGTCAACCAAACCAATAATACCTTTCTTATCAAAAACGTTTCATCCAAAAACATCATAACTAATCAAAGCATTTATGCCGTAAATTCGCATATGACCATCAAAGATAAAGAAGAATATGTAATTATGTATTTCTTTCATACAGAGCATTCAGAATTCTAGAAAAGGAATTATGCTAGAATTAGAAGTCGCTTGTTTGATGAAAATGTTGTATATATTCATGCAATTTACAGCGTTGAGGTGAACTTGAGTACACTCTGTATATGATACTAATTCACATTTCGAAATACATAGATATCATCGTTCAATGACAATTATAAAGGACTTTTATAGGGCGTGATCCAAGAAATTTGGCAGTCGAGAGGCGTTAAACTACGGATATCACGAACTGAAATTAGTAGCTCCTTTGAGATCGATAAAACCGTAGTTTACTGTATGATGTATTACATATATGTATGGTTCAGTATGCCTGTTAAAGCTGTGAATGCCTAGAAAAAATCGCGTGTGAATGACCTCCACCACGTATAATAATACTAAATTTAACTTACCTTGAGCTGATGTCAACGGCATGTACACCGCCAAGACAACAGCAATGGTGAACAAAGACGAAAACATGGTGTAAAAAAGCGAGTCAGTAGACAATGCATCTGTGACAGACAGACATGGGGTTATATAGCTGCCCTGCCTCACCCCCAAAAAGGAATATGTTTTTGTTTACTTCTCTCCTCGTCATTTGACATTAGATGTGCCCATAACTTTTAAATCACATCACGGAACAAAAGCAGTATATCCACAGCTATGTGCATACATCCATCATTTGTAACAAGACATGCTCCTGTTATTACACCGGGATTAGAGTTTTCTTTCATGGTATTAAAAAAAATGTCGATAGAGGTAGATGACCTCCAGGTGACTCTGTTAGTGACCTCCCATTCACTCTTTATCTAGTACGTGATGTTATGAAAGCCTCAGGACATACATTCCAAGTTATTGATAGTCTGATAAATGCATTGCCACACAATACCAGTTTGAATCTCATTGTTTAGTTAGCTTCTGATGACTGGATAGAGAGATTATTAGCGGAGTAGTTGTTGTTTGGGGCTTTTTTTATTATTGGAAATATCATACATTTATTTGATTACATTAGATTACATTATACAATAGCTGAGTTGGGGGTGGGGGTGGGGGTGGGGGTGGGGTCTAATTTGAAACATCATACATTACATTACATTACATCACATTATATTACATTATTGAACCGCGATAATTATGATGTACTGTCCTCCAAATCGAACATAATTAATACGTAAACAGCGTTAGTCCTATCTGCACTGTATATTCAAGCATATTCAAGCGGATCAGTACTTTGAGAATAACAATCTGAAAACAGACCATTCCTGATCTAGTGAGAAATGTTCTTCTTTAAAAAAAATTTTCCTTAAAAAAATATTACTTTTCTCCAAAAGGTCGTTTCATATCATTTACTTTAATTTAGAACATCAAATCACAATCATCCAGACAATTGGTCTGTTCTATTCTTGGAGGATAGTACATTGTGTATTTCTTCAACTCACTAGCAACTGAAGACAGTACAGATTCTTGTACCGTTGTCAAGAAGGACACAGATTCAAGCAGGACAAAAGTACATGAATCTGTATGGAAACGTCGCACTCACGAAAGAAAGAAGTTGTTATCCATAAAGTTTGTTCAACATAGAGAGATGGTAAGATAGATATAGAATTATGATTTGAGATAGATAGATAGATTTAGAAATATGATTTGAGATAGATAGATAGATAGATTTAAAAATATGATTTGAGATAGATAGATAAATAGACATATAGATTTAGAAATATGATTTGAGATGGATAGATAGATAGATAGATAGACAGATAGATTTAGAAATATGATTTGAGATAGATAGATAGATATATAGATAGATAGATATATAGATAGATAGATTTAGAAATATGATTTGAGATAGATAGATAGATAGACAGATAGATTTAAAAATATGATTTGAGATAGATAGATAGACAGATAGATAAACAGATAGATTTAGAAATATGATTTGAGATAGATAGATAGACAGATAGATTTAGAAATATGATTTGAGATAGATAGATAGATAGATTTAGAAATATGATTTGAGATAGATAGATTTAGAAATATGATTTGAGATAGATAGATAGATAGACAGATAGATTTAGAAATATGATTTGAGATATATAGATATATAGACAGATAGATTTAGAAATATGATTTGAGATGGATAGATAGATAGATAGATAGATAGATAGATAGATAGATAGATAGATAGATAGATAGATAGATAGATTTAGAAATATGATTTCTATGACACATGAATATAAAGCCGTGTCCATCACATTCCGGATTTCTTCCCGTACTCCGATGTTGTAGTTATTTGCGTCGTCGTGGTTTAACGTATACAGCCATCACTATGACGACAGGTAATGTAATACTGTGCTGGAGATGCGTTACGAGACAGTGACAAGAAACTGGAGAACCGCCACCGACATACCACCACAACAAGGACAACACCATGCATGTTACTGTCTATATATGTTTTTAAATCTACAGAATGTGTAACGGGCGGTGGGGTAGCCTAGTGGTTAAAGTGTTTGCTCGTCACGCCGAAGACCCGGGTTCGATTCCCCACATGGGTACAATGTGTGAAGCCCATTTCTGGTGTCCCCCGCCGTGATATTGCTGGAATATTGCTAAAAGCGGCGTAAAACCATACTCACTCACTCACTCAGAATGTGTAACAAATATCTGTGCCTTGTGTAGTATGTACTTTCATTAACTTACCAGTATCTGAGACCATATACCGTATATGGTCTCTGTCAGTATCAAAATAAGAACTACATTAACAACGGAAAATTCTCTTGACACCTTTTGATACGACCCCACCCAAGCACAAGGCTTTCCTGTGTAAAAAAATAATCTCTCTCGTGTAAGCCAGTTGTCAGAGGAAAAGCTTTCCGTCGAACCCTAAGCTAGCCTTGTTCCAAGGCTTAATTGAAGGCTGAGCCCATGGATGTATAGTAATTCTATCCATCGCCTTATACCTGTTCATTTTTGTCTTAAAGACTTGTGCAAGTCTAGCCCCACGCCTCCAGTGTACTGTAGTAGTACACAGCGAACCTCGTACACAGCGTGTGTCAAAGGTCACAGTCTGAGTTCGTTTGGTAGCAGGATGCACCGTTCACAGGCATTGTGGCTTTGTTTTACAGGTACGTTTTACATGTTTTACACTATATACTTTATACACTTTGTAAGTAGCATGTAGCATGTTAGCTTTTATTTCAATTCACCATGAACAATTCCCATTGAGCTGACGTGACAGTGACTTACGTGTGTCGAAGGAAACGGGGCGAGACTCCATTTTACACCATCCATTCAGCCTTGTGTACAGAAGCTCAAATATACTAATGACCGGCCAATTAACGTTATTTTGACGTGGTGTGGTGTTAGTCTGTAGAGGTGGAAACGTGTTTGACGGGGTGGGGGTGGGGGTTGCGTAGGAGGTGATATTGGAGTAGTTACATCGAGGAAGGGACCGGCATAAGGGACCGGCATTAGGGACCGTTCCTAATTAATGGCGGTTGATGATTTCAAAGGGGGTCACACATTTTGTTCCGGGGAGTAAAGGGGCATCATCAATTTTGTACACATATAAAAAGTAAGCGTAAAATTTAGAGGGGTTGGGAATGATTGGGTGGGTGGGGGTTGAGTCAATGATATTGTACATGGCATGCGGGGGTCATTCACACTGAACATGCTTATCCATAGAATCCATCGCTTACAACTACAAAAAGTGATAGTGTTTCATGGAACGCCGGTGTGAAATCAAGAACTGGTCCGTTGACACTCCACCGTGCATAGATTCAAGCAACACCTGTACGACTGTGTAAAAGAAACCCTAAAGACTGATTCCAAGACGAAGAGGTCACCTCATCTATATACCATGTGCCATTGACATTGTGACTTTTAGTGGACTGTGCTTTGTTCTGTGAATTTGTAATTGTTCTGTGCTTTCCACGATTGTATCCTACAGGGAGAGTGTTTATACCATTTAGTTCATTCCTTAAAGTACAATGCCTCTCTTTTCGTTTAAATCTACTAAATCTGACGACGGGTCCTCCAGTCCTTCCTGTTTTCCCTGGAGGGTCCTCAGAAAATCTAAACGTACAACTACCGCCACTCGCTCAGTCTCTCCATCAGCCTCCTCTCAGCCTACCACCTCTAGTCCCGGTAATCACCCATGTCGCATTAAAAATCCCCACTGTAATAACAGTTATTGCTCTCCCCTTCAATGTTCCTCCCCGCCCGCAGGCCGTCCCGCTGGCCATCCCCAACCCCGTGTCTGTTGCACAAACCTCCCAATGCCACTGTTTGATGGACATGATCCCCGCTCTGCATCTTCCTGGCTAAGCAGATTTCAGAAATTTGTTAATATTCAAAATTTCGCTGATGAAGAAATCATTAACGTTTTTCCTTTATATTTATCGGAATCTGCGCTGATTTGGTATGAAGTACTTCCCTGTAAAGACAATATGACATGGCCCGAACTCAAACAATCTTTTCTCAAATGGTATGGCCCCACATCTATCCAAATTATAAATCGTAAAAATTCCCTTATCGACAGGAAACAAAAGAGCATCAGGACTTTCGATTATTTCTTCAATCAATTCGGCATGAGGCATCCCTTTTGAAATGTAACGATGACCAATTCATAAAAGACCTCATTTTCAGAAATTCCCTTCCTCATATCGTTCAATTTATTGCCACCAGACGCCATGACACTTTGTCCGATATGATAGAAAGTGCCCAGGTATCAGAGGACACATATCAAAGGTCTGGTATGGAGGGAATCATGTCTCTCATCTCATCAATTAAAGTTAAGCTGGACAGACTACATGAAGAGCAGCAGAAGCAAACTAATGACTTTCAACCCTCCCCCAGCAATGCATTCCCCCAACCCCTCCCTTCCCCCTGCCATCACCCAGTTTTCCCCGTCCCACCACCTCCCATCCCATCCCCAGTGTATCATGCCCACAGACACCCATACATGTGCATCCACTGTGGGTTATACCATCTCAGTCCCCCAGAGTGTCGCCTCCACCCCCTCAACTTATTTCCGACACCACTTATTACCTTCTTTGTAAATGTGTTCCGTTTCATGTCCCTGTTCTGTATGCTCTCAATCGCAGCATACACCTGTGTGTCTATGTTCCATCAAAGTAATTGTCTGTCCTCCTGGCCACCGCTTTCTAATATGTACTGGAGTATATATGTATGTATTCATGGGCCGTTGTTTGAGTAATGTTTGGAGTTGAAAGATGTGTTTAAAATATGTCTGAGATTGATTTGCCATGCTTTGCTTTTTATGGGAATGTTATGCCCATAAGCTGGAATATGGATATGATGTCTTAAGAACTTGAAAGTGTATTTTTAATGGTGTGACGAGAGTAGATGAGTAGATGATGTATGTGTGTGTGAGAGAGAGAGAGAGAGAGAGAGAGAGAGAGAGAGAGAGAGAGAGAGAGAGAGAGAGAGAGAGAGAGAGAGAGAGAGTGTGAGGAGAGAGAGAGAGAGAGAGAGAGATTTGCGCGGGGGGCGAAGAGGGGGGGAATTGACTAATTTATTGCTAAAATGATACAAAATGTTGGTGTGTGTGTGTGTGTGAATGTGTGTGTGAAAGAGAGAATTGACTGTTATTTTAATGTTAGAATGATACAAAATGTTGAGGTGTGTGTGTGTGAGAGAGAGAATGTGTGTGTGTGTGCGTGTGCGTGTATGTATATGTGTATGTGTATGTGTGTGTGTGAGTTTCATGTTTATATTGCATGGAAGCTTGGCTATTTAGGAATTTGTTATTCATGCAAAGGATACAATGTGCACCTGAACATGAAATCTTTTGCCTGAATTTCTTGAATGTACATGTATGATGTTATACAGTGCTACAAGCTTATTATTCTGTCATATATGTTATTGTGTTAAACAGGAAGAAAATGGTTCCACGACACAAATCTTTACCTGTCCATACAAATTTTCAACAAATATTGTCATTCTTATGTCGATATTCCTGTCAGCAAACCTCGGCTGAAATAATGTTTTAAGTTTTGTGATTATCAGGGTGTGTGTTTTTAAACAATGTCTGTTTATTGTAGAGCTTATCCCTACTACTGAGGAATTTGTGTAATTATTGTCACATCAACTAACATGTGATGTTAATTTGGCAGTTTTAAACAAAATCATAACTTTTCATATTGAAAACATATAATTTATCTAACATATTTTGTAACTTATTTGCTACCTCATTCACAATGCTTATAAAGACGTGGGGGCACGTCCTTTTTCACAGAAAGGGCGTATGTCGTAGGCACTTTGATGGGGTATGGGTTTATCGGGAAATATAGACATGTTTGTATGTTCTCTGAGTTTAGTTAAAGTTGTGTTATCTAAATCTAAATCACAGTGCTGACAATAGAAATGAAATATCAGCAGCTTGTTATGATGACCATCAGCACAGCCATGTACAGGTCAGCTGCCTGCGTGTAATTAACCCTAATTAACTTTAGAGTATGGCCGGTCGGCCACGGAAGTTTAACATTGTGGATGAGGTGCATGCTGGACACTGCAGGTTGACCATACATGTATCGTAATACGATACAGGGCAGCCTGACAGTCAGTAGTATATAGACAATGAATTAATGTCCCTCGGACAGCGGCTAGGCAGGTGGGCTGACGATCGCCTCTGTGATGCTGCCTGGCCGTTGCTGCACTTTCATGTAATTGCAAACTTAGCTGCCGAATAAAGTGTTGTGGACCCACTGATGGACTTCTGTATTTGAAGAGACAGATATCCCATAAACGCTTTAACAGCCCGGGATACTTCGTCTGAGGCTGACTCCGTCGTTTCTTGGTGTTTTTGATGGGAGAATACCGAGCGTGTCGCCCTGAGGTCGAGGTGTTAACTGGTATGGGATCTGTTGAAAAGTACGCTATATTTTTTTCTCAGTCCACATACATCAGTTGTTGCGTACAGGTCGAGGATTTACATATCTCACACTGAGAGTTAATCTGAGTTCAGGTCATGGTGGGTGTGAATTGCATAGGACCTGAAAAATATATTTATGGCAACTCAATAACAGGTTTTCAGTCCTGGCCTTGAGATATAAATACACCACATAAACAAGGCATTGTGAGTAAGTCGATCAACATAATGTCTGTCTTTCAGGGTTTGACACAGACTTTTAAATATGGGAGTCATGGTGACTCACAATATTTATTTTTGGGAGTCATTTTCAATATTTGGGAGTCATGAAAAGTTAAATATTTCTTTGTGTTCATCATTCTCAGTATGTAAATGTATGTCACACCACCAAATGAAACTACAGCATTGTTCTGTTCAGACAGCCAGGATTACTGTCTCCTCTGAGTTCTCTGGAACAATCTGACAATATCATTCTTTGCTTATGAAATCGATTTTATTGAACTGAGTTGTGAGGGTCACCCATAAAACCTGCTTCAAGCTTGACTCGTATGATACTATTTTGAGAGTAGTTTACAAAATTGTTGCGTCGAATACTTAGGAATAACGCGTCATGTAAAACCCTGCTGTTTTCATTAATATTTCCTGCTGATAAATTATTGACGTGTGCAATGAGTGAGTGAGTATGTTTTACGCCGCTTTTAGCAACATTCCAGCAATATCACGGACGGGTACACCAGAAATGGGGTTGACACTTTGTACCCGTGTAGGGAATCGAACCCGGGTCTTCGGCGTGACGAGCGAATGCTTTAACCACTAGGCTACCCCAACGCCCCCGCTCTGGTCCTCAGTTTATTTTTTAAGTTATCGCTGGTGTTGCACCTTCATTGGTTTTTCAGCCCGTGAAGATCCGGGTCAGAATTGCTCTTCATCAACTAACGTTTGCGTAAGAGGCGACTAACGGGATCGGGTGGTCACGCTCGCTGACTTGGTTGACACATGTCACCGTATCCCAATTGTATAGACCGATGCTCATGCTGTTGATCACTGGATTGTCTGGTGCAGACTCGATTATTTACAAACCTCCGCCATATAGCTGGAATATTGCTGAGTGTGGCGTAAAACTAAACTCACCCACTCACACTTAATTATTGGTTATATGGTCCGTTATCGGCTATACATTCTGTTTTCACTTATCTGTTCATTTAACAGTTTTGATGGACTGTTATTACTGATGTTAGCTTTCCTGTCTGTTGTCAGCTGTTGTTAGTACCCCGGGATGTTATTGTTTGGATATGTACCTCTTCAAGCACACAAGTCCATCAGTGGGTGCACAACACTTTTATTCGGCGTCTAAATATTCAATTACATGATCGTGCAGCTACGGCCAGACACCACAGAGGCGATGGATGGTCAGTCTAGCCGCTGACCGAGGGTCAAGTTTTCTTACAAGAAGAATCCTACGTATATACTGACTGACAGGTAGCCCTGTATCGTATTATGTTTTGGTCAGCCTGCACAGACTGAATATCGGTGGATGATCTCCGGCCTGCAGTATCCGGCATCTCACAATCGTAAATTTCCGTGGCTAATCGGCCATACTCTGAGGTTAATTACGCGCAGCTGGCTAGCCTTGGTCCAAGGCTGTACTGAATGCTGAGCCCATGGATGTATAGTATTTCTATCCTTCGAAGGGGCAAGTCTGGATAGGCGGACAGTACGGACCCCAGACTGTCATTTATTGTCTTTTAGAAATTATCATTTAAACGATTAATTTTAACCTTAGAGACTTGTGCAAGTCTAGCAGCTGACCTGTACATGGCTGTGCTGATGGTCATGATACTAAGCCGTTGGGGTTTCATTAAATTGACAGCCCTGTGAAGATTTAGATAACTTAACTCAGGGAATATACAGACATGTCTAAACTCTCTGTTAAAACCCATATCCCGCCATAGTGCCTACGATATAAGGGCTGAAAGGGTCGTTGTCGACACGGGTACTACAGACGTGTACCCGGGTACGTTTCTGTACGCAATTCCATTCCGCAATGTGTCGTTTTCTTGATCGGAATTGCCATACTGTTGTATTAGATGCATTTGATTGCGTAATATAGGAAACGATCATACACAGTAACGAATATTTCATGATGCACAATCCCATTCACAGTCAGCTGAACGGGAACTACTAAATACGGTTTCGGTTTTGGGTTGCGGAATATGGACTCGTCCGCAGTGTAGGGTACCGGGTACGGTTTTGTATATTGACTTTGCTTAGGGTACATTTCGTTTATAAGTTATTAGTCTGGGCTGTCTGGTGTTGACTCGATTTTGTACAGAACGCCGCTAGAGCTGGAAAATTGCTGAGCGCTGCGTTTAACAAGACACAAACATAAGGCGGGACTATTATCGCGGATGAACAGGAATGCAGTTGTAGCGGCCATAAAATTTTCGAGTCCCGTGCTGGATTCGAACCACGAACCTTCTAATCCGAAGTCGGACGCCTTGTCCGCATGACCAAAGAGGTTAACCTCGTCAGCAAGCTGACAAGGTAAGGATGTCATCTATGGGATGACTCCACGCCCTACTATATACTCCCCGTCAACAGACGCACGTCCCGAGCCGCATAGTTGGGTACTGAGGAATTATTTTGCTCAAGTTTGGTATGTACGTGCTCAGCGCCACGTTAGGGCACCAATGTAGCAACCATAAAATTTCCGAGTCCCGTGCTGGGATTAGAACCACGAACCTTCAAATCCAAAGTCGGACGCCTTGTCCGCATGACCAAAGAGGTTAACCTCGTCAGCAAGCTAACAAGGTAAGGATGTCATCTGTGAGATGACTCCACGTCCCGCTACACAGTGATTCACCGATTATCAAAATATTTGTGACTTGCTAATCACAGGGGGCGGTGGGGTAGCCTACTGGTTAAAGCATTCACGCCGAAGACCCGGGTTCTATTCCCCACATGGGTACAATGTGTGAAGCCCAATGTTGGTGTCCCCTGCCTTGATATTGCTGGAATATTGTTAAAAGAGGCGTAAAACTAAACTCACTCACTATTAATCACAGGATCCAGGCACATCTCATGGAAGCAACTCTGTAGGAAAAGCTGCGTGTTGTGGACTCCTGAGACTATCATTATTTTCTGAGGACTTATTCACGTTTTCAATTATATAACAATGTAATAATACATTCCCGTCTCCATTTTCAGTCACTCTCGCCGTCCCGATAGTGGCTGGGGACGCCACATTTGTTCGGACAACTCTTCAAGGACATTTTTCAGAAGCCAGGCATCACGTGACCAATCCAGATTATAAACTCAAAACCAAAATTTTATTTCAACGGAATTCAGGAATTATGGCCTAGAAACGCACGAGCATTCCTTTACAGGTGAAAACCAGGTAATATGTAAATGAGTTATGATATATGCACATTTCCCTTTCCCTGTTTACACCCTCAGTCCTGAATATATCTGGCAATAAAGAGCAGTGTCGTAATTTATGTCACGATTAAATTTTGATCTGCAATACCATATGAGCCCAATTCTTTGTGCCTTAAAACAACGAAGCGAGGTGGAAATGTGTGACCTGGCTGTTTGTGTGTTTTATTTGTTGTTTACTATCAACCACTAGTTTCTTTATACTACATTAATTCGCAGTGCTGAGTCCTGAATTCAACAACATAATTCATAAGATTTTAAACTCAGGGTAACCTGTCTCTTCAACTACGAGATGTGAGGGGTCTCAGTTGTATTAATTCGGGCTGGCATTCCATTTCACGAGAGCAGGTGCGGTGCTGAAATTTCAAGCATTATGTTTGGGTTAAATTTTGAAAGGTGCTTGGTAATTTTTATAATAAACTGTCAGCATTTTAAGGCGTTGCTAAGAGCAGCGTTCACCAAAAACACCCACCACCTTCCGAAATGCAAGGATGGACGCTGGTCTTGGGTTCGAATCCTATGTATACCCCGATTAACATTATTTGAGACCCATATACCCAAAGTGGTAAACGTTTAAACAGTGCATTTTTTTTCCATCTTTTCCTCTTAAATTAAACTGACACATTAGAATGAAAATACAGTTGATATCGGAGTTAGTTTCTGTTTATTCACGCACCTTTGATGCCTGTTTATGAAGGTGGCTGCTGTCAATGTTATCGGCGTTCTGAAGGGTTCGATGTTCAACACCAGTGATGACAGGGTGTTCGGTATCGCGGCTCACTACGACACAATGAGAAACACAGCAGGTGAGTAAATATGTTCTCGCAATGTTGGAAAGAGACTTCCAGACCCGAGAAGATCCGGGTTAGAATTGATCTTCAGTAATGCTATCGTACATTTGGGCCCTGTCTCGCCCTGATTATTGGTGCCCGTGAGGATCAAGCGTTAAAACTGGACTTCAGCAACCCAGGCTTGTCGTGAGAGGCGACTAACGGGATCAGGTGGTCAGACTCGCTGACTTGGTTGATACATGTCATCGGATCCCAATTGTATGGATCGATGTTCATGCTGTTGATCAGTGAACTGTCTGGTCCACACTCGATTGTTTACAGACCTCTGTTATTACAAACAAACCAACCTTTTTTATAGGAACCATTGAGAATAAGATGCAGTCTTCCTAAAACATATTCTTTTTCGCAAGAGGCGACCTTCAAGATCGGGAGATCAGGCTCTTTGATTTGGTTGATGCATGTAATTGCACACTAGCTTGGTAGATCATTGCTATTTGTCTCAATGTCTGGTCCAGACTTGTTATTTATGTAGAGCTGAAATTGTGCTGAATGCGACATAAAACAACATGCAATCAGTAAGATTCTCATTCTGCCAAGATTATTTCCAACAGTCTGCTTACACGTGCCTCCAAAAACCCAGAGAAAAGCGCCTGCAATCTCTCCAAAATACAGCTGCCCATCTTGTTACCCGTTCTAAGCCTTCCTGTGACGTACATTTCGTTCTGGATTCCTTGCACTGGTTACGGATCGATGAAAGAATTGATTTCAAGGTACTCCTCTAGCTTTCCAGTGTGTTAACTTACAATGTCTCCCTCATATACCTGTGTGATCTTCTCACACCCATACACTCCTACTCATTGCCCTCCAGATCCAGTAACCAACACCTGCTGGATCCTCCACCATTCAACCTCAAGACCTTCAACTTAAACTACGTACAACTCCATCTCTTCAAGTGTTCAAGCGTATGCTTCCATGCACACCGTTTCAGCCGATACAAACAGTAACTCTCCAAGAACTTTCCGGAGGCAATATGCTTAGACTCCCCGAACACTGCAGCCTTCTGCATTACCCAGAGGTCAGAAGGAGGGCTGTGCTCATGATGAAATTGGCAATGCAGCTGGCCGCA